>NW_024396551.1:0-83226 GCF_016617805.1 Bactrocera tryoni
TCTTTCTATTAAGATTTCAAAATAGTACTGTTCAAATTGATAAAATAGTCTATAGCCTCATGTACTACTATATATCCATTTGAATCGGGACGCTTCAATTTAGAGGTGTGGGAGTTAATTCCAGCAGTTCACATTACATGAACATATTCTTTATCTGTCATAAATATGTAACATGACACTTACGACCCATATGGTCCGTATTGAAACATTATGTGTACTTTGCTAATACTGTCCACCTTAGGTGGTCCCAAAATATAATTCATAGATTGTAAGATGAATCTTTCCACTTGTAACATATGTCATATCTCAAGTGGATTGTAGATATACTTCCTAGAATGTAAGATAAATATTTGTATCTAGACTTAAGCAAAATACTGTATATAAGAAAACATAATAAAGAAAACGAGGCAGTTGACCACAAGGGTTGCCCACGGGCAGTTGCCCGTAGTTGCTTACAAAACTCAAACAGAGTTTTTAATCTACATACATTTGTTGAATGTAAACAAATTTACAAACATTATACATATGGTTCTTTTATATTTGTTTACATGCACACATAATCACATACATATGGGCAAACGTGCGACCGTTTGGTCGTTTAACATGATGTCGAAAATTTTATTGACCAAAGCAAATATCTATTTAAGTATGTATACAAATATACTTACATATGTGTGTATGTCATACCAGACCTATATAAAATAAATACATACATGTATAGGTAGTAATACAAATCTTATTGAATTATATTATTGGAGTTTAAATAGTGACATTTTTTCTTTCCTATATATAATTTTGATGTTTTGTAATAAATTGTATTTATTTTTCGTTTAATATAAAAAGAAATATGTCATAAACAAACACGCACTAAAAAATGTAAAAAAATTGTTCACATAAGCTATGAACGTTATGCAACATCCCACATCGCATCCCGTCACGTCACAACACCTCATTACGCAACAGTTCATAGCACACACCACTACTAACACCGCTCATTATTACAACACAACAACCACACGATCATCAACGAGACGACTCGGAATAATCTAATTCATCACCCAAACAATCAAAAGGGATAGATCCGAACGGGATCCCTCTCTTTTTCATTTCATCCGCAAAGTAAGCGTGTCGACCCGCAACGATTTTTTCTTCAATAAACCGCAACCTCCGCACATTCTTCTTGTGACTTCCTGCCAAAGTGACTTTGTGACGTGATTCCCGGATTTCGCCGCAGTGTCAGTGTGTGAAAATAATAATTAAATTGTTATACTATTAAAAGAAATATATTATAATACAATTAGTGAAATCAACTAAATAAAAATTAAATACAGTGTGCGATAGAAAGTGGTTTTTTAATTGGCAGAAGTATACTACAAGTATATCGAGTAAGTATACTAGTGTTGTACGTTAACAAATGGTCCTTCGAGCCTTTACGAAAGGCACCTAAGTATATATATATATATATACATATATATGTATATAAAACCCGAAAAATATATATACATACTAGCTGTTACCCTGTGCGCTTCGCTACATCTTAATCGATTAAAACTCTTAAGGGTTTTTACTTTGTGTTTTATTTATTGTAGTAAAGCTGTTACTTATTTATAAAACATTTATTAAACATATTGGTATACAACATTTTTTGTTTTTCCACCTGGGGCGTAAATGAATAAGCACCTTGGTGTTCTCACTCTCTAGCATGCGACGAACAATTGGCCGTGGGAGAAGCACGGTTCTTCCAAATTGACGCCGCACACTTGAAACGTTTGCCCTTGCGATTTGTTGATGGTCATCGCAAAGGCAAGACGTACTGGGAACTGCAAGCGCTTAAATTCAAACGGCATGTCCGTTGGAATCATGGGAATGCGTGGTAAGAGTACAACTTCACCTGCTGCCTTGCCATTTAGTATTGTTGCTTCAATCAAATTTGGCCACATTTTTTTGACTGAAAGTCTTGTGCCATTACACAAAGTCATTGGCTTCAGATTTCGTAGAAGTGTAATGGGTGAACCGACTTTCAGGACCAAACGATGCGGTGGCAGACCGGGGGGATCCAAAGAATTCAAGAATTCAGTTGGATAATTGACTACTTCATCTTGATTCAAAACGCTATCAATCGATGTATATGTTGTAGCTTCTCCTGTAAGTTTTTCTTGAATGGCAAAATTGATTTCGTTGACGTGTACATTTTTCGGTGCCAATATTGCGCGTTCACTTAAATAATCTCGTCGTTGATAGTGTTGAACAATATTCGGAAATACACTTTCAATCAATTCTTCTTTCGATTGTAAAAGTGTACAAAAGTTGTTCGGCAATGTGATCAAACCGGTATCATCGATTGGTATTTTGCCTTCGCCAATGTCCAACAACTGCTTCGAAAACGATATTGACATTCGACGTGAATCACTCGTATGCCTGCCAACCGTATTACGTTGGCGTAGTCGAGGCATTTTCTAGAGTATGCATATTTGAAGTACATAAATAAAATTTGAAAAATTATCCTAAAACTACATCTTAAACTATGAATCATACCCACACACGCATATGCAATAAGACCCACCAACAGTATATTTGCAAACCGCATGTAAGCACTTACGAAACAATAACAATACTCACTTGCTTTGTGTGTGTTGCACGGTCAGCAGGAAAACACAAAATCGGTTCGAATAAATGTAGCAAATCGATGAAATTAAATCTGGAAAAAACACACAATTTTGAAACACTTTTTTTTTACACACACCGCGCATTTTCAAGCGACAATCGAACCGCATGGCATCACATACGAAACAACAACAATACTCACCTGCTTTGTGTTGTACGCAGAATGTTAATCACGTTGAAATCTAAGAAAAATTCTCACAATGTTGAAACATTTTTTTTGAACGAATGACAGGCAAACACGATCATTGTCAATGTTTTTTATTAATTGTAAACATCCGCCAGATGTTTCTGTTTATTAGTAAAAGGCATTTGACAGGACTGCCAATCTTGCGGCAAAACATTATTTCATGAGAATTTGTATAGGCGGGATGTATCATTCACATCAAATTTCTCCAAACAGACCCCAATCACCCCTGAAAATTTCATTGAAATCGGGCAAGCCGTCTAAGGAGTAGTATGCGAACAGGAAGTTTTGCCACTTAATTTTATATATATACTTAGATATTAAAGTGAACAGAACATACAAAGTCAAGGTGAAAAAAAAACCAAAACAAACACGGAAAGATCACACAAGTTGAACACACATGAAAAAAGAAAAGTGATCTAACGAAAGGCACCTAAGTACAAAAAAAAATATATATACATATATATGTATATAAAACCGGAAAAATATATATACATATATTAAAGTGAACAGAACATACAAAGTCACGGTAAAAAAAAAAACCAAAACAGACGCGGAAAGATCACACAAGTTGAATACACATGAAAAAAAGGAAAGTGACCTGAAGGAAGGAAAAAGATACCAAAAAGAAACAGAAATTGTACAGTGAGTGAGAAAAAAAAAACAGCAAAACCTACTAACAAAAAAAACAAAACCTAAAATCAAAAACGGGCGCGTTATAATCACAGATAAATTAACAAACATATAAACATATGTATATACATAAGTCGCCAACGAACAACAAAGGAGGAAGAAACCTAATCAAAAGGGACAGCTCTGGACATAAACATATATACGTAAGTCGCAGCAGACTACGCCAACGAACAACAAAGGAGGAAGAAACCTAATTAAAAGGGACAGCGCTGGACATACATACATACACATTTATAAAATTAACAGAGGAACAAACAGGGACGAAAAAGGGGATAAGTAAAATAACCCAAAACCCCTGGCGGAAAGTAATGTGAGTCTGTTCCATACATTAATTTGATATAAATAAAAGTATATAAATTTAATTATTACGCACATATACTATATGTATGTATGTTAAGGACAGTTTTGACGGCATTTCGGGACACCGTTAACTGTTCTTAACAGTTCGATATATGTATGTATATCTACAAAAAAAATAATAATAACTGCAAAACATTACAGTACCCGCCTTTTGCTTGGCTTGTGTCGTTAGACACCCCGTTATATAATTTCCGAAAAAAAAAAATTGCATAATTCCTGCGATACCCCTTGGGCTATAAAAAAATAGCAACAAGAAGGATCGCTCAAACACTAAGCAAAAGCTGAAGATACGAAACAAAAAGAAAACCAAATATATACAAATATAATTAAAACATACATATATATATAAGCACATTATTCTTCTAAAATTGCAAATTCTCCCATTTTAATTTACACACATATGTACATATTTATATGGATACATAATCATATGGTACGTACATAACATAATTTTGCATAAAGCAATAACATATAATAATACCACCCAGTAGCAAAATAATTCACTACTGAAAAAAGTAAGCGAGTTGGTAATGGGTTGCGGGGCAAGAAACGAAAAAAATTTCGCTTTAAAATCGTTGTTGTTATCTTCAAGAAATGTGCGAATTTTATTCATATGAGTTGGTCATCCGCACAACTGATCGACCCAGCCCTTTGGGTATGTGAGCGCTTCAGTACTAAATTTCTTAAATAGGTTGTGTGACAAAACCGATGCTTTTTTGTTGTTGTTCTTTTCTGAAAATAATTGGTAACCGTTAGTCCTGCCACGACGCCGACAATTGTTGTCTTTCAATTTTAATGATTGTCGGTTTTAGTAAATTTTAAGTATCGGTTGAAAGCGGTCGCGTGTGAAGTATTAAAAGTTATTAAGAATGTACAGCAAACGTCAGCAAGGAAGATTAATTAATGCCGAAATAAATGAAATTCTAAATATAAATAATTCAAATGACAATAATTATAATCTTAGTGAATGTGACAATGATAATGAAAATGTGGTTCAAATTAACAATGAAAATTCTAGAACTGAAAATGTGAATGAAAGTAGTTTGATAGTTGACTTAAAACAATGGGCAGTGAAAAATAACGATTTGAATTCGCTAACAGATTTAGGAATTTTTACTGCGAACAAAACTCCCACTGCAAACGAAGAAACTTTTAATAAAAAGCAGGTTAACTACAAACTTTTTTACTTTCCAATTAATGCCAACGAATATTTATTCATTCCTATACTGCATTCAATTTAAGTAAAAGTCGATACACAAAGATGTCACAAAGCTTATTTATTTCAACTCCGGTATTCAGACGCAATGCTACATTAAGCGATGAAAACATTAGTCCAGATATGTTAATATTAAATAAATTTTCAACAAATTTAATTCACTTTTTTGGTGTAGAACTTTTTGACCGACATTTTTTCACTTTTTCGAGCCAAAAACTCCAACCCTGGAATCCAAAAAAGTTAATCTCAGCCCAAACAAGTAATTTTATTCTCTATTGATTTTCGTATATTTGTAGTTCCGGAAAATACTCCAAATGAACTAAATAAAAGTAAGCAAAAAATAGACGAACTTATGACAAAATTGGATGGTTAGAATCAATATAACCATTAGCATTGATTAAGTATAAAGTGTTTTCCTTACGACATTCATGCTAAACTATTTTCGTAAATTTTTAAAAAATTTTGTTAAACAAATTTGTGAATTTTTCTATATTTTCTAAAAAGTTTGAATATGTTGTTGTTGTAGAATTATTTTAACATGTATAAAAATAATTTTAAATTAAGGATGAAAAACGGAGTGAATATCATAAGAAAACAAATTTATACTTAAATTTGTTAGTGACTGCACATAATTTTCTTCATAAACATTTTTATTTTAGAGCAGGCAAAATCTATTGCAGCCTTAATAAGCAGCCAGGCTCAGAACAATTTGCTGATAAAGCAAGTGCTTAATAAAGTGGAGAAGAAAACAAGATTCCCAGTTTGCGACGTAATGCAACTCACGGAAATTGAAGATGATGTTTCCAAAAATAAAGATGTATACGTAAGTCTAAAGTCTTACAAACATATATGTATGTATGTATATAAATTCATTATCAGCAACTAAATCGGTGTATCAGGTGTCTATTATAAAAAACATTATTGGATCAATTGGAGTTACAAACGGAATGAAAAAAATTCTCAGCGATAGCCTCATGGTGCAGTTAAATTATGATGGACTGCAAGACAAGGTGGCATTCAAGAAGTTTCGTCTGGGGGGGCGGCAAAACGATCTTCGCTGTTTTTTAATATTCAGAAAAATACTTCCGCAAATTTTTTTTACAAAATTTATTATGAAAGATAAAGAGTTGTACACTCACAATGATATAATCTGAATAACAATGAAAAATATTAATTTTTACTCGAATACTCTTCAGTCTTTGAATTTGTCTTATATCTTTTGGCTTATATCTTTCTTAAAAATAGTGATGTCTAGCGACGTGTAACTCTCACAGTTACCCTATGCTTTCAATGTACAAATACTTTTATTTCTCCAAATTTTCAAAAATGGTATTTAAAAACTCCAATTCGGGCAGAATTTCCTGCAAATTGTGTCAAAAGTGTACAAGATATCGGGTGAAAATGGGTTTTTTCTATGGCTTTTAATAAGATATCTGGTAAATTTACTATTAATTTCCTCAAAAACCGTATTGGAGAATTTTGGAACTTCAGAATTTGCGTGGCTTCTAGTTCCAAAATTTTATATACTAAATATCAAAGATATTTTGTAAAAATTCACTTTTGTTGGAACCACCTCATGAAACTAGTAGGTAGGTAGATAAAGGGGGGCGGCAGAACATCCTTGGCCCCGGGTGCCCGTAGTTGTAGCTACGCCACTGCATGCCTCTATCTGAAGGTATGTTACATGACGGTCTTGCATTATCAGTTCACGTACGGCATCCATGTTTTCTGGCACAACGGCTGTTTTTGGACGACCTTCACGGAATTCGTCTTTGAGCGAGCGTCGGCCACGATTGAATTCGTTGTACCAGTTTTTCACAGTGCTTTGGATGGTGCTTCATAGCCATGCGAAGATTTTAGTTCATCGGTACACTCTTGTTGTGATAATCCACGTCGGAAGTTGTGAAAAATGATCGCACGAAAATGTTCACGAGTTAATTCCATTTTTTGGCCGAGATGAATTTTTTAATTCCCTGTAAATAAAACAATTCACGATTAAATGACAAACCGTTCCGAGTGATGTTATGCTAAAAAATGTCAAACTTTAAAATGGAAATGTCAGATTGCACCTGGCAACACTTCTTGTTGCCCTAGGCCAGAATATATATAGCAGCCCTCGTATAACATTCAAGCAAAGGTAGGTAAAAAAAAATAAAGAAATAATAAAAAGAAAAAAAAGCATCACATTTATGTACCAATGTGCCGGTAAACGTATGCGTACAAGTGTACACTTCTTTGCACATTACGTTCTTCATATTTCAACAAATTATTTAGTACATACACATTTATGTATAGAATTCAAACCACATACATACTGACATAAATATATAAACATATATGTATGTTATTTGCTACTATATTTCCTACTATATTTTCCGCGTTTTAATAAATTTATGTGCATTAGCGAATTGTTATATGTTAGATGTTTATAACATATATACAAACATATATAAGAATTACATAACATACAAGGGATACGAAGAAATCAAAACAAAAAGGAAAACGTCAAATGGTGCATATAAAGCATATGCCTATGCAAACATATGAAAATAAATACATATGTAGATACTTACAAACAATTTTACGTATTGTATTTCTCTTTCGCGTACTTTATTTCTTTTGTAGATACAAATATACAAAATAAGCGCGAGTGAACTGAAGATACATTGATACACGTCAAAAAATTTTCAGTCACATTAAAAAAAAAAACAAAAATTGTTTTCGAACTTTTACATAAAAAACTTTTACAAAAAAAAAACTTCAATCTTTTTATGCGGTAGCGAATCAAAAATTTGATCACAAATATATATTCTTTTTTTTGTAAAATATATAATTTTTAGATATATAATATAAATATAATAATTTAAAAATATAATTTTTTACAAAAATAAAAAAAAATAGTAAAAAAATCATCCGATCATAAAATTTTTATTTATACTCGCTCGAAAATCTATTTAACTACATTGCTATAGCAATATTAATTTTCAATCAATATCTATTAGACAAAACTTTAAGCTAAAAGCTTCAAACTCGATTCATATTAATGCAATCTGATAAATCAAGAGAGGTTAAGCCAAAAACACCTCTATCATTAGAAATTCCGAAAATGGCTGATGAAGATAAACCACAAGGCACACCTGCACAAGCTACACGCTCAAAGCAGAGTATAAAATAAAAAAGATCAAAAGATCAGACAATATCTAGATTTATCACCGAAAGTGATACTTTTATAAGATATTGTACAAGATTTCAAGCTTCCCCTATCACTGACATAACAGAATCAGTTTTGAATATAAAACTGGAAAGTGTGAACAATCTCTGGGCACGCCTTCTGGCAGCGTACGATACATTACTAGATACTGACGAATAGATGCACAAGCCATCGTTCTACCGCAACTTACAAATTTGCTTCCAAGCTATGAAGTAAATAAAATACACTGAGTAAAATGCTCACATCTCAAATTAGCAGATCCCAATTGTCATACTCCATCACAAATCGACACATTATTAGGCAGTGACTTTATATCTTAAATAATTCTTGAAAGTATAGAGAAAATCTCCAATAAATTGTTAGCCCAAAATATAATCTTTGGGTGGATTATAAGTGGCCAAGTCCCTGAAAAAATCAATTCTGTCACCACACAAGTGGAGAATATCTCAAACGGTTCTTAAGTAACCAACTTGAAAAATTCTGGGAAATAGAAGAATTACCACAAATCACCCACATTTCAGAAGAAGACCAGGCTTGCGAAGCCTACTGCAAGTCCACAACAACAAGAAACGAACATGGTCGTTATGTTGTGCGACTACCATTCAAACCAACTTTTCCTGAAACCATAGCTCTAGGCCACTCTAGAATATCAGCAGTCCAGTAATTTCTAAGCCTGGAAAAAGCCTGATAAAGAAAAGTGAGCTCAAATCGGCATACGATAATGTGATGGACGAATATCTTGACCTCAATAAAAGGTAGCTATGTATCTTTTTATCTGCCACATCATGGGGTAATAAGACCTGATAAAATTACAACAAAAGTACGAGTGGTTTTCAATGCCTCAAAGTGTACGAGCTCAAGCATATTACTCAATGATGTACTATACACAGGGCTAACATTACAACCTGATCTCATGTTGCTAATTCTAAATTGGCGCATGTTTAAATACGTTTTCAATGGGGATGCAGAAAAAATGTACCGGCAAATTCCAGTACATGAAGATGTTCTGTGTTGCAAACACAAACATACGTAGACGACATACTATCAGGTAGCCACAGTATCGCATTAGCATGGGAATCACTATCGCAAGTGATCAAAGCATTAAATTCTGCAGGTCTCCCCCTAAAGAAAATTACTTCAACTCACCCTGAAATTATAAAAGACATTAATAAAGAAGACTTATTAGATACAGACTTCCTTAAATTTGAAAAGGCTAGTACAACCAAAACTCTAGTGATTCAATGGAATGCGATAACAGTCAATATCTGCAATGTCCGTCATTACAAAACGGCAAATACTTTCCTCGGTGGCAAAACTTTTCGACCCCACATGATGGCTTTCGCCAATAATGATTCAATCTAAAATCCTCATTCAAGAATTGTGGCAAGATGGTACTGAATGGGATGAACAGGTAAAACCTTTACGTTTAGCGAAATGGGTTCAATTTGCTAACAATTTACATACTATATCTGAAATTCGAATCCCTCGATGGGTAAATTTCCCCCCTAACATTAACACAGAATTACACGGTTTCTGTGATGCCTCTGAAAAGGCTTATTGCACAACAGTTTACGTACGCACACAGTACGATAACAAAATATCTACACACCTCGTGGTAGCCAAAGCCAAAGTTGCACCTTTGAAGACACTCAGTCTGCCATGGCTTGAACTGAATGGTGCTCTTCTGTTAGCAAAATTAATTTCAATTACCCAAACCCATTTCAAATTAAACGATCATAAAATGTAACTTTGGTCAGATTCAGATATAGTTTTAGCATGGTTAGAAAAACCACCCTATACCTGGAAGACCTATGTATCTAACCGAATATATCAAATCTTAGACTTAGTTGGCCCAGCAAAATGGCAACATGTCGCAAGTGCAGATAACCCAGCGGATCTTGGGAGAAGAGGCTGCAAGCCACTGCACCTCACCAGCACTACACTCTGGTGGAACGGTCCCACATGGCTAACAGAATCACCAGAACTCTGGCCAAAGTCTCCTGCTCGGAATATCATACCTCCGGAAAGTCGAAAAATAGAAAATTTTCATATCACTCCAGAAGAGGATGATATTCTCCACAGATTTTCATCATTTCCTAGAGCACTAAGGGTAGTCGCTTATATGAAACAATTCACTCAAAAACTTAAACACCAAAACTAAAGCACCAAATGATCCTTGCGTACAACTAACGCATACACAAACTCGCTTTTTCAGCAAAGAGATATCAAGGTTGCTTGAAAAGCGACCTCTCGAAAAGGGAAACTCACTTCTCGTTTTAAATCCATTCTTGGACTCTAAGGGATTAATAAGGGCAAATGGAAGATTAGCGAACTCCAGCCTTAGTTATAACGATCGACATCCCATCATTATTCCAGAGAAATCCCGTTTTACTTACCTATCTCTAGCATATCTGCACCAGCTTACACTGCATGGTGAGCATCGCTTAATGCAACAAATGGTCCGTCAAGAATTTTATATACCGCGAAAGCCACAAATCAAAGGGACGATTTTCATATGTAACCCATGTACCATGTACAAACAGAAATGGCGTACGCAGATCATGGCAGCTTTTTCACCTGAAGGCTGCAACAATGCTCTACCCTTTACCATCACTGGGGTTGATTTTGCTGGACCTTTCCAGATAAAGGCCTCCATGTAAAGGTATTCTTCATTTAGAAAATGGTATGTGGCTGTCTCTTCCCTGAAATTGTTAATAAATATGCACCCCAAGGGATCGATTGGCAGTTTATACCTCCATGATATCCACACATGGGCGGACTTTGGGAATCAGCAGTAAACAGCTTTAAGTCCCATTTAAAGAAAACGGCTGGTAATCATAAATTTAATTATGAGGAGTTTACTACATTACTCACTCAAGACCCATATCACCCCTCTCGCAAGATCCCTCCGATTTCACAGCTCTTACACCAGGTAATTTCCTTAGAGGAGCTCCACTTCTCGCCATACCTGGGACAGAAGGAGACTCACTCACTTTAATAAATCGATGGGAAAGAATGATGATTCTCCATCACGAATATAGCCACAGATGGAAGGAAGACTATCTCAAGGATCTCCATAAGAGATATCGATGGAAAACGCACCAGAAGGAAGCCAATGCAGGCGAATGCGTCATCATATAGGGCGAATGCCTTCCTCCAACAGAATGGCGACTAGGCCGCATTGAAAAGGTTCGTCGAGGACCAGATGGTCATATACGAGTAGTCGATGTTCGAACACAAACCGGCATATTAACTCGACCAGTCACTAAACTGTGTTTTCTTCCAAACAGCGAAGAACAACTTCAATCAAAACCGCAAAATAACGCGCAAAATTAATCGAAAAATAATAAATCAATTCTGCTAATTCGAAATTAACCCGCTTTATAATCCGTACATAAAAGTAAAATCAAACAAGCGCGCTGAAGATCAACCTATTATAAATATTCATATGTATAAATATGTAGCACCAACAACTACATCACAACATTATAAATAAAATCAATTTAATGCAATCTTATATTCCCATAGAAATGGACGTAGAGGAGACCCAAACCACCTCCAACACCGTAGGGTCCGAAATCGCTGCACCCAAAGCATCGATTGCACCCGTTGCCGCTCCAAGGACCAATTTTATGCGCCCACCGCCGTCCGCCGCAGCAATTAGGGGAATCAGAGAAGAGCAGCTAATAGAGCCGCAGGGGCCTCCATGTTGCAGTCTGTGCCATCGCCCACACGCCTTGAAACGATGCACCATCTTTCAAAGTATGAAGCCCGCTCAACGACAACAGGTTGCAAGGACCCACGGGCATTGCATGACCTGCGTGGCAGATGACCACGCCACCATAGAGTGCTGGGCCGACGGAAACCGGAAAAATATATATACATATATTAAAGGGAACACAGAACATACAAAGTCACGGTGAAAAAAAAAAAAAACCAAAACAGACACGGAAAGATCACACAAGTTGAAAACACATGAAAAAAAAGGAAAGTGACCAGAAGTGAAGAAATAAGATACAAAAAAGAAAAATAACAAAGCCTACTAACATTAAAACGGGCGCGGTATTAATATAACAAAGTTTAACAAACAAAAACCTAAAATCAACAAGTAAGGAAGGGCTAAGTTCGGGTGTCACCGAACATTTTATACTCTCGAATGATAAAGTGATAATCGAGATTTAATTATCCGTCATTTACACATTTTTCAAATACCGTATTTGTGTAAAGTTTTATTCCGCTATCATCATTGGTTCCTAATGTATATATTATACAGAGAAGGCATCTGATGGAATTCAAAATAGCGTTATATTGGAAGAAGGCGTGGTTGTGAACCGATTTCACCCATATTTCGTACATGTCATCAGGGTGTTAAGAAAATATATTATATCGAGTTTCATTGAAATCGGTCTAGTAGTTCCTGAGATATGGTTTTTGGTCCTTAAGTGGGCGACGCCACACCCATTTTCAATTAGAAAAAAAAAAACCTGGGTGCAGCTTCCTTCTGCAATTTCTTCCGTAAAATTTAGTGTTTCTGACGTTTTTTGTTAGTCGGTTTACGCACTTTTAGTGATTTTCAACATAACCTTTGTATGGGAGGTGGGCGTGGTTATTATCCCATTTCTTCCATATTTGAACTGTATATGGAAATACCTGAAGGAAACGACTCTATAGAGTTTGGTTGACATAGCTATAGTAGTTTCCGAGATATATACAAAAAACTTAGTAGGGGGCGGGGCCACGCCCACTTTTCCAAAAAAATTACGTCCAAATATGCCCCTCTCTAATGCGATTCTGTTTGCCAAATTTCACTTTAATATCTTTATTTATGACTTAGTTATGACACTTTATAGGTTTTCGGTTTTCGCCATTTTGTGGGCGTGGCAGTTGGCCGATTTTGCCCATCTTCGAACTTAACCTTCTTATGGAGCCAAGAAATACGTGTACCAAGCGTCATCACGATAGCTCAATTTTTACTCAAGTTACAGCTTGCACGGACGGACGGACAGACGGACGTACATATGGACGAATTGACAGACAGACATTCGGATTTCAACTCTCCTCGTCACCCTGATCACTTTGGTATATATAACCCTATATCTGACTCTTTTAGTTTTAGGACTTACAAACAACCGTTATGTGAACAAAACTATTTTACTCTCCTTAGCAACTTTGATGCGAGAGTATAAAAATTATGACCTGGAATGCAAATGGCTTGCTCGAACGAAGAAAGGAATTAGAGACATTACTTAATGTAGAAAAAAATGATATTTATTACTAACGAAACATTCGTTAAATTCAAAAACTACAAGACCTATTGCTCAAACCACCTAAATAAAAATGCGAGAGGGGGGAGTGCCATAATTAGCAGAATAATATTCCCCACTACGAATAAGTTAATATAAGTATCCCAGAATTCCAAGCCATGACCATATCGGTTGAATCTAGTTTCGGAGAAATAAGTATGACCGCGATATATAGTCACCTAGACACAATATCAAAATGGACTTATACACGGAACTTATACTAAAACACCATGGAAAATTCATCATGGATGGTGATTTTAACGCTCTCCCAATGGGGTTCAAGATTAACGACATTGTAGGGGAGAGAGCTATTTAAAGCTGCTATGGCCACTGGATGCGACTTAATGTCTACTGGCAAGTCGACTTACTGGCCATCCGACACAGAAAATTACCTGACTTGATCGCCTTTTTCATCACTCGACAGATATCCAAACCGTTCATTACCATGGAAAATGGATTGGACTTAAATTCGGACCACTCGCCAGTATATCTAATCTTACATGGCCATCTACAAGAAATCGACATACCACCTTATTTCTCTAATAGACATACGGACTGGAAGTATTTCAAAGTTATGCTTGACAAAAATATTGATTCTAAAGTAAATATAACTACTAAAGATATATTAAAAGATGAAGTTCATACATTTACGAAAATTATTCAAGAATTGGAATTGAAAAGTACTCCTGTTCCTAAACAAAAAAACCTTTATACTAAATATCCTTCCGATATTTTCGAACTCATAAAGAAAAAGAGAAAACTACGTAAAAAATGGCAAATCAAACGATTTCCTCAGTATAAAACAGAACTAAACAAGTTAACTATATTGAGAAAGTAACTGACCCCGCAGCCGTTGTCCTGGGTGAAATTATGTGTTTTGAAATGAAAAGAAAGTTAAATTTGTCATTTATTTTTTTTTTTTCAATGTAACGCAGCTTCATAAACAACATTTTTTGGTTTCTGTTCCGTTGTACAGAAAAGATGGTTTTGCAACTCGAGAGCACGCAACGTATGTATATCTGAGCGTGTGAAACACATAGCATTTCCAAATTTATGCCGCACACTATGTGACTATCTTTGTGTCTTGTTGGTTGTCATCTCAAATGCAAGGATGTTCTGCTGCCCCCCTTTATCTATGTACCTACCTACAAGCTTCATGAGGTGGTTCGAACAAAAGTGAGTTTTTACAAAATATCTTCGATACTAAGTATATAACATTTAGGAACTAGAATCCACACAAATTCTGAAGATCCAAAATTCTCACAATACGGTTTTTGAGGATATTAATAGTAAATTTAAAACGCATTTCGCCCTATATCTTCTGCACTTTTGACACAATTTGCAGGAATTTTTGCCTGTTTTGCCTACTATTTTTAAGAAAGATATAAGCCAAAAGATATAAGACAAATTCAAAAACTAAAGAGTTTTCGAGTAAAAATTAATATTTTTCATTGGTATTCAGATTATTACATTGTGAGTGTACAACTCTTTATCTTTAAAATTTGTTGAAGTATTTTTCTGGATATTAAAAAACAGCGAAGATCGTTTTGCCGCCCGCAAGACGTTGAGCAGCGGGCGAGGCTCCCTTCGCTAATTCAGAATCAAGCTGGGTCAATCATATGCTACGTTACAGCCGATAAAAATAGGTGTACCCCAAGGAAGTGTCCTAGGACCAATCTTATACATCTTTTTTACTACGCCGCCAAACTGCGCAATCGCCACATTTGCAGATGATACCTGCATTATTACGACCGGCTAAAAATGTAATTGAGTCTTCGCACAGAATGCAATCTTCACTAAATCAAATCGTAGAATGGTCACAGAAATGGTGCATTACTTTAAACGAGTTGAAGCCTATCCATATAAACTTCACTAACAAAAGTGCTACGTACATCCCCTTACGTATTGGAAATGAAGTAATCCCGTTTTCCACCTCGGTGAAATATCTTGGTATGACGTTGGATGCAAAGTTGAATTGGAAGGAACATATACAAAAAATAAATTTCAGAACTAAAACTAAAATACCACAAAATAAACTGGTTGATCGACAAGAAATCATAAATAAACTCCTAGTCTACAATCAAACTTTGAAACCTATTTGGACGTATGGAATTCAACTATGTACGTGCGCTGCCCCGTTATACATCGAAGCGGTTCAAAGATTCTAAAACAAAGTTCTGCGAAAAATGGCAAATGACCCGTGATACATACATATGCAATTCGGATCTGCATCGTGATCTTCATTTAAAAATGGTTCAGGAAGTCATTTGCGAAATAGCATCGAAACATGCAAAAAGGTTACAAAATCATGTCAACAGTAAAGCCCGAGAACTAAGAGAGACTAGAAATAGCAGGCGCAGACTTAAAATAACGACGTTTCAAGATCTATTACGAATCTAAGAAAATAAAAAAATATCATTATATTTAGTTGTTAAATTTAGTCTAAAAAATAAATCTTGTTATTACAGCTCTTATTGTCAACATACATTGAGAAAAATATTGCTGTTAGTTTAAATTTATCACTAGTTGCAATTTCAGTGAAATGTAAAACCATCATTTATTACGTTTCAAATAAAAAATAAATTGTAATCCTTAATATCTTTGAAACTAATTATTTAAATCATATGCTGTAAACGATCATGTACATCTATATAAAATCAAAAATGTATTTAAGGTATTTAATTGGATAAGGATTATAATCCCTTCAAATATAAGCCATTATTTGTCATAAAAGTAAGTGACAAATAAATGTTATTGTGGAATATCTATAAGAGATATGTATAAAATTGTGGGGTTTTCTAAAGACCTTTGCAAAGTGTACAATACCTAGAACATTGCTTTGATAAAACTGGCAGGGTTGAGCCTTCGTTTACAAGATAAGCGAAAAAAATTTAATTATAAACGGCATCACAATAGAAACCTCAAAAATAACAGTATTTCTTCAACATTTAATCGATGTAGTTACATATACAAACCTTCCACTTCAATCACTTTATCTACTAAAAAAACCGCATCAAAATCCGTTGCGTAGTTTTACAGATGATATGATGGTTCTCCAATTCAAGAAAATATATAGTTTTGGCCGCAGGGAACTTATAGCTTTCGAGATATTTTCGTTTAAAGCTGAAAATTACCACTTTCTGAAGTACGCATTTTTATACTCTTGCAACCAGTTGCTACAGAGCATTATAGTTTTGTTCACCTAACGGTTTCTAGCATATGAAAATTAACCTTGCTGTCCCGGATCGAAAATCCAATAACCAAAATGATCATGTTGTGGTAGAGGGAAGTCAAGTCTCCAGTGCTTTAGATGTGTGTACGGTCCCAGGTCCTAACATCGACTAAGACCTCTATCATGTTTCAGCCACCATTCGCACCCGTCTCTGTGCGGCAAAATTTATCAAAACACTTTTAAGACAACATTTTGAAATTAAATTAACTTACATATATACAAACACAAGAGCATTTTTTCTTGCCCCCGTTTATTCAAAACGCACGTCAACGAACACAAGGAAGGTTCGGCGTCGAGAAGCTGCAATCAAAACAGACGACTTTCTACTCGACTTGCACTCCTGCTTACTGAGAGCACTCGCCAATAGCTCGGTTAAGAGAACTGTGGGACATTTCAAGCTTTTCACGTAAGCTGCAACAGAAACTATAGGTTTTCGAAAAATTCAAATTAACAACTGGTACGATAAGGATGATGATTGGTATCCCGTAAAACTAATAAAACTCTCTTTCGTATGACTTCTTCAACTTACTTCTGCAGAAAGAAAAGATAAGATACTATCTTCTATAAGAGTGTACAGCTGCTGGCGTATGCTAATGATGTTTATATCATGGGCCTTAACAACCGCGCCGTTAGTTCTGCTTTCTTCAGAATAGATAAGGAAGCGAGGGCAATATCTCCTATCATCAAAAAAACAGTCGTCGCTCTCGCGACTTGGCACGCACGTCACTGTTGTCAGTCTACAACTTCGAAATTTCTTTTAACTTGTAACCAGCAACCACACCAACAACAACGTCAGCCTCGAACTCCAAAGCAGAATATTTCATGCCAACAGGTGCTACTGCGGACTAAGTAGGCAAATGAGAAGTAAAGTCCACCCTCGATGACCAAAATTAAACTCTATAAGTCACTCATTATTCCCGTTCTGCTATATGGTGCAGCCGCAAGGACATGACAACATCTGAAGAGTCGACGTTACGAGTTTTTGCGAGAAAAATTTATCCGAATGGACGAAAACAATCCAGCTCTGAAAGTATTCTACGCAGTAAACGCCGGAGGAAGCAGAGAAAGAGGAAGACCTCGACTCCGTTGGAAAGACCTGGTGGAAAGGGACCTGGCTAACTTGGAATCTGCAATTGGCTCCACCGAAAAGAAGAAATGACTGGCGCGCAGAAGAGAGTTTTACCCAAATATTTAAGGGGCTATACCAGTGAGACGCATGAAAAATTAGGCGATATTCGGGAACTTTTTTTAAAGAAAGTATTAGATTTAATGTTTCGACTTTTTATGGACGTAATAAAGTATATTTTTAGCTATATTAAAAATCTTTGCTTTACAAAAATATTGAAAAATAACTGAGTTATGTGCTGCCCGCGGAAGTGTCTATACAATGAACTAAGATCTTTGAAAAATATCAATAATTAAGAAAATAGCGTAATTTTGAAAAAAAAAAATCGTTTTTTTACGAAAAAAATGGACGTTTTTTAATGCCAAATTGGCAATTTGCTACCAATCAAAACGACCATAGTCCATTGTATAGCAAATGTATTCAACTATGCAATTTTGAAAAATGCAGTTTCGAGAAAAACGCGTTTAGGGTTTCACTTATATATGTTTACACCTCTGGGCGGTTGCTGTTTAGAACGCTGCCATTCAAAAACTATTCAAGATACGACCTTGCCGATTTCACAGGATATTTTTGAATATATAAGCTATCGAAAAAGCAAACCAAAAAATATTTTTGAAAGTGTCACACTGGTATAGCCCCTTATTATAAGTATGTATATATACAAATATGTTTTATAAAAAAAAACTGGTCGACCCCTCAGGCGTTGTCCTGCTTAAAATTATGACTTTTCAAATGAAAAGGATGTTAAATTTGTAATATGTTGAAAATCATTTATTTACGATTTTCCCATATTTTGTCAATGTAACGCAACTCGTGAACACGCCAGGCATTTCAATATTTATGCCACACACTTCTAGCGACCATCCTTGTGTCCTGTTGATTATCATCGTAAAAACAATTATCTCTGGAAACTGAATACGTTTAAACTGAAATGGCTAATCGATGAAACTAAATGGAATTCGTAGAATCAAGCATTCGGCGAACTTGTATTCCATAACTGCTTCACATACAGTCGGGTTCCAGTACATAGTTTCGGCGCATGAAGATTGCGAAACATAATAATGAAAGATCCAACTTTGAGACGCAAATGATTCGGCAGCATTCCGAGCCTCTCCAAAGAACTCAGAAATTCCACCGATCGATTTGTATGAGCGCAAACCTCCCGTAATTTGATTTTGAATCTTCCAGTTTAAGTAATTAACATCGGTATCTTTTTGACCTAAAATTACCAATGTTTGGATAAATATTCGTTACGAGTTCATCTTTCGTTGAAGTGAATTCACAAAGTGCAGGTAAATTGATATCAAACCACTGGAAGTGTCCACCGGAATTGCCCCATTTTCAATACTTAGTGAATACGTTGCACAATGTCTTCGGCAATGTAATTTTTGTTCGCCTCCCATAATTGACGCGAATTTGAAGGCTGATATGTCGAAATGGTCATCGCGAAAAGTATGCGAATTTTAGTGGCATGTGAAGTAGCAATCGCGTCGTCCATCGTTTGATTTCAGTGATTATCATGTTCCAGCGATAGTAATTCTGTTCTGCCATTGTCGTTTGGTGAGCGACGCCGATATAATGGACTAGCGTTACCCGGTGCACTTCTCTACGCAAAAAATTGATTGCTTAAAAGATTTGATTTCTTAACACAATAATGAAAAAGAAAAGCAATGTTCAATTTAATACAATTGTATACACAACATTTTTGTTTTATTTTGTGGTGCATAAATAAACAAATTTTCGTGGCTCCAACTCTCGAACATGCAACGTACAGTTGACCGTGAGAAAAGCAAGCTTCCTCTAAATTAACTCCACACACCTGGAGCGTTTGCCCTTGGGCTTTGTTGACGGTCATAGCAAAAGATAGCCGAACAGGAAATTGAAGACGTTTAAATTCGAATGGCATGTCCGTTGGTATTAATGGGATGCGCGGTATTAGTACAATTTCACCTTTGCTTTGCCAGTGAGAATTGTTGCTTGAATTAAATTTGGCATCAATTTCTTCACTGAAAGTCTCGTCCCATTACAAAGTTTCGGTGCATTAAGATTTCGAAGAAGTATAATCGATGAACCAACTTTCAAATTCAAATTATGCGGTGGCATGCCTGGTGGTTCCAAAGAATTTAAAAATTCAACCGGATAATTGACTGCGTCTTCATCATTCATAGCAGTATCAATTGATTTATACGTTTCCGAATTACCTGGCAATTTTTCCTGGATGTGGAAATTGATTTCATTGACATTGACATTTTTTGGTGCTAAAATTGCACGTTCTCGTAACCAATCATGGTTATTATAATTTTGAGCAATATTTGGAAAAACGCGATCAATGAGTTCTTCTTTTGATGATACAATTATTGAAAAATTATCCGGTAACGTGATAAACCCATTTTGATCACTTGCCATTTTTCCATCGCCAATCTTCAGCAATTGCTTTGAAAACTCACGTGCTGAAGAATCATTTTGAAGACGCACACGCATATTGGTCGTCAACGAAAGCATTTGTACGTGTGCCCACAAAAATGAACTTTTCACACATGCATTAATTTCATCAGCTGGTGTTGATCTCGGAATAACAGGCAACGTTTGACGAAAATCACCAGATAACAATATTAATGCACCGCCAAACAGCTGTAAACTCCGTCTCAAATCTTGTAATGTTCGATTTAAAGCTTCCAAAGATTTTTTATGGGCCATTGGACATTCGTCCCATAAAATAATGGATGTTTGTTGCAAGACTTTAGCCATTCCAGAACTCCTTGAAATATTGCATGTTCGTGTTTCAATTGCTTGCATGTTCACTGGCAATTTCAAGGCGGAATGTGCTGTGCGGCCGCCATCAAGTAATGTAGCTGCAATTCCGGAAGAAGCAAGTGCCAATGCGAATCGTTGCCAGTATTAACGAAATCAAAAATGTTTTTCCAGTGCCGCCAGGTGCATCCAAAAAATACAATCCACCAGTGTTGTCATTGACAGCTTGCATCACTGTGTCATATACATATTTTTGTTGATCATTTAATTGTGGAGTATACGTTTGTACGAACGCACGGAATTCATTACGATCGAACTGCAGTTCGCATTGCAATTCTAGTTCATCATCATGCATTGGACGATTTGGTGGAGTCAATCCTAATTGCCCTAATGCCTTATTTGCAATCGTAAGGCACAAATCTTCGATCATTATCAAGGCTTCATTATACATTTCCAATGTCAGCAGCAATGCAGGATCATTGGAACGATGTCGAAGTCGAATCAAAATGTCTTCAGCCATGAAATCTTTGTATTTATTCCACAATTCCAGTGGATTTGATGGAAAACATGTTGATATTATGATCGCAAATAACATACGAATTTGAATTGGTTGAGAAACAATTGATGCATCACGAAGCGTAGCATCCCAATGCGTATCATCTTCCAGCAAATGCAAGTGTTGACATGCTTCACGGTATGTTGCGCACAATTGACCATTAACAGTTCGTAAATGTTGGAATGATTGAGGTCCATGTACGTTCACCAACAAAAGTCGCAAGTAAAAACATTCAACATTAGCTGGACTAACTGTATAAATGCTTCCCAAAGCATCTGTTCGAAAAATACCTGGATAACCATCAACAGGTGTGCCTTGTTTGCGACGTTGAAATTTTTTTGTTGATGCATTCCATGTGAAATAGTGAGGCACTTCCGAATTTACAAAGTCCTGGAAAATTCATCAGTTTCACATAACTGGAAATAAGCTGTCAGTGTAGTTACTGATGGCTCTACTACTCTTTGTTCGGCATTTGCAGAAGTGTAGTAAACACGTTGGCCGTTTTCAAGATGAACTGCCAAATGTACAACAACCGGATGTCTGTCATGAATTGGAAACGATAAAATACGCCATACAGCTTCATTCGTACTAATATATCGCCCCATTTGGTACTGCAAAATTTCGTCATGATTATTCTCAGGAGCCACTCCAAAAACAGCCATATCGCTGCCCTTATTCACATACTTGCAAATATATTTGATTGATTTTACAGAATTGCAATATTCTACATTGATGTGAGCGTTGAACATTTTTGACAGCATCGGTGAGTACGGAACTATCCACCGGTTATCGATTTCAACATCTTGATTTTTTTAATTTTAATTACAGTTGATTTACCGTTGTCTTCAGTTGATCGTCGACGATACTGTGGATATCCATCATCTCCTGTAATTGTTTCAGCAATCAATTGCTTTGGAAAACGTTTCGAACATTTACCATCAATCATACAAAGTGAATTTCGATTAATATCACCACAGGGACCGTGAATCATATTTTTCGTGACAATTTCGAATAATCCTGGGTCGATGGTTTGATCTGGAATTTCGGCCGATATGACGGTATCAATCATATCAGGGGTTATTTTGTTTACGCACCAAATCAAAATATGTGCGTGAGGTAAGCCTCTTTTTTGCCACTCTATGGTATACATAAAGCACCGCACTTCTCCAAATACACGGAGTTTGACAATCAGATCCATTAATTTTTTCAATTTGTTGGAATACACGGGCAGTTATGTCATGCCGATCTTTTGGCACCTGACCATCAAATAAACAATCAGACACATCGACCCACTTCGGGTTGCACGTAAATGTTATGAATAGATCCGGTCGTCCATAATTTCGTACATATGTCATCGCATCTTGCGCATATTCATGCATATGACGTGGGCTACCAACATATGATGAGATGGTAAAATTGTTAAACGGCCGATATCATTCACATTTACATCATTGATTATTGCGTCACGCAAATGTATGTATTCCTCTGATCTTAATCGGGCTTGATTGTAACGGATGAAATTTAATCGCTCACTTTCAATTTTGGCGTACATATCGACGATATATTGATGCGAAAGTTGATTGCATCGCAAAATAAAATTTGTTTCTTGAGGGCGAATCATCAATCGGTACGAATAAAAATTCATCGCGAATGAAAATTGCGGGAATTCCCGTCATTCATGTTTCCTTCAATAAAACAATTGCGGGAATTCCCGCGCTATTTGAATAGGGCTTTTCTACCGTCAAAAATGGTTCACTTCTTATCACTGCACATTTTTTGTGTTGGTAAAGTCAAAATAAACAAATTTAATTTGGGGAATCCCCATTCAAAGTTAACGTGCCAGTCATTCGTGGTTTGTTGAGGGGAAGTTTCAATAAAACGAAATGCTGGAAATCTCGACAAAAGTGCATGGAAATTCATGTGGTAATGGCGAGAATTCCCTAATTTGTTCAGACTATTTAAAAAAATTAACCTGTAGAAAAAAAGCGGGAATTCCCGCTCTTCAATTTTGTATGGAAAAATTAAGGGATTATCTGGTAGCCACCCGCTAAATTCAAATGAACGCGAACGTGTTAAACAAAATAAAATGTATATGTACCAGTTGTTGGATTTATCATTGGTATGTTGAGGTGATAGCCATCGTCCCCTCTCCAAAACAAAATGGGGTATTGCAATGCATCATAACAGCGATGGAGTTCTGAAATACGTTGTAAATTCTCATTTCTACGATACAAAACAATGTCTCGTGACTGAAATTGTTCGCCAACCACAACAATGGCTACTTCATCAATCGTTGGTGCATTTAATCGTCTGGTGTGCTCCCCAATTGGTGTTTTTATCGGCTTTTATTATGATTTTGTGGCCATCGGAGGGCATCCGTTCGAGTGCCACTTTTAAACAATTTCACCAATTCATTGTGTTGATGAAAAAATGTTTGCAATTCATTCACGATTGATCTTCTCGTATTCGTCGAAATTGCACAGCGCTTATTTAATTCACGATTCTCACCATCAATGAAATATATTTGCAAAAATTTATGATCACCATCTGGGAATGGTAGCAAAGATCCATCTCTATGGTATATTTGACCTTGAATCTGTAACGGTCGAGAAATATATATAGATGATAACGGATCTTAATTTCTAAAAACATCGAACACAGGGACGGCACATAAATTAAAAATGATATTGCTAATTCCACACAAAGAAATCACCTTAAACGTCGGCATAAATCCATCTTTTATAATATTTGTAGCTCCAAAAGATGTCATTTGAAAGCATGAATTGTATTTTTGAATATTTAAGAGGAAATGCTTTGACGTTGGCGAGTTACCAAAAACTAATGAATGCAAAGGTTCTGGCGGAAGTTCTAGCACCGGTAATTTGACTTTCCCACCAGCACAACACATGCCAGGCGTTTCGTTTATGAATTTAAATGCTTTGCAATGTATACATTCTATATTCATCTGGCCAATGTAGGCATACATGCTGTAATCAATGGTGGCATCGTAATTGAAAGCCGCGTGTTCCATTTGACGTATATCATAAACGGACGTACGCCCACGACGGTTTCTGGGTGCTTCACTATTATCCAAGTGAGTTCTCCGTCTGTGTCGTTGTGTTTCCATTTCATTTCGTCGAACACGATCTTCTTCACTTTGTGATCTTCGATTTAACGCTGTAGCATTTGATTGACGTGAACGTCTGCCAATGTTTGGTCGTCTTGAACGTAGCATTCTTTCAGTCAGTACAGTGTATGACTAATTGAATGTAAAAGCAATACATTGAAAATTATTTCTAGAAAAAATTATACATTTAATTCAAACTTCAATGTGTGTGCGTGGAAATATGAATTCACATACACTCACAATGGACATAACCTCAATTGTGCAAATAAAGAAAACACTCACCGGAAAATGGGATCAAATTAAAATTGTGAAAATTAAGTAACGCTTGGCATTGAACTATATATATAAAAATTAAGCAATTAAAATACAATTAAAAAAGAAACACATGGTTAACACTCACCAAAAGTATGTTTGTTCAAAATGAGAGCAAGATATAAAAGAACTCAAAGCACATAAGAAAACTGTCAACTGAATTCCAATGACAGCAAATTAATATTCTGTTCGCAATGAGAGCACGATGTAAAATTGATAAATCGTATTGAAAGTACTTGATTTTGGTACAGTGTATTTACTCACAAAAAATGTCAAACTCAGGAACCGCTGCACCGATTCCAAACAAACTTCACACAAACCACCTCCTTATAGGTAGGAACGAACTCTAAATATTTTGTGTCAATCGATGCGGCGGTTCTTGAGTTATAAGATTACCAAGGAAATGTAACTTCTTTTTATACTCTCGCAACAAAGTTGCTAAGGAGAGTATTATAGTTTTGTTCACATAACGGTTGTTTGTAAGTCCTAAAACTAAAAGAGTCTGATATAGGATTATATATACCAAAGTGATCAGGGTGACGAGTAGAGTCGAAATCCGGATGTCTGTCCGTCCGTCTGTCCGTCCGTCCGTCCGTGCAAGCTGTAACTTGAGTATAAAATTGAGATATCATGATGAAACTTGATACACGTATTCCTTGGTTCCATAAGAAGGTTAAGTTCGAAGATGGGCAAAATCGGCCCACTGCCACGCCCACAAAATGGCGGAAACCGAAACCTATAAAGTGTCATAACTAAGCCATAAAGAAAGATATTAAAGTGAAACTTGACACAAAGGATCGTATTAGGGAGGGGCATATTTGGACGTAATGTTTTTGGAAAAGTGGGCGTGGCCCCGCCCCCTACTAAGTTTTTTGTACATATCTCGGAAACTACTATAGCTATGTCAACCAAACTCTATGGAGTCATTTCCTTCAGGCGTTTCCATATACAGTTCAAAAATGGAAGAAATCGGATAATAACCACGCCCACCTCCCATCGAAGAAATCGGATAATAACCACGCCCACCTCCCATACAAAGGTTATGTTGAAAATCACTAAAAGTGCGTTAACCGACTAACAAAAAACGTCAGAAACACTAAATTTTACGGAAAAAATTGCAGAAGGAAGCTGCACCCAGGCTTTTTTTAAAAATTGAAAATGGGCGTGGCCTCGCCCACTTATGGACCAAAAACCATATCTCGGGAACTACTAGACCGATTTCAATGAAATTCGGTATGTAACATTTTCTTAACACCCTGATGACATGTACAAAATATGGGTGAAATCGGTTAAGAACCACGCCTTTTTTCAATATAACGCTATTTTGAATTCCATCTGATGCCTTCTCTGTATAATACGAGTATATACATTAGGAACGAATGATGATAGCGGAATAAAACTTTACACAAATACGGTATTTGAAAAATATGTAAATGACGGATAATGAAATTTCGATTATCACTTTATCGTGCGAGAGTATAAAATGTTCGGTGAGACCCGAACTTAGCCCTTCCTTACTTGTTATATATATAGATATCCATCATTTCGAGTTTGCGTTTGCGAAAAGCACGTGGATAGTGTTTCCTGCATTTATTGACAAACATATAAACCGAAGTGAGATTGTGGTGTTCACGAGGTCCATGAACCATATTGGTTTTTATCACTTCGTCTAATTCTGGAACTATATTTTTTTACACAAAGCTTAAAATGCGCCTAATTCATATCAAAAGTTTACGTACACCAAAGTTTATTTATATAAATCAAAAGTAATTACAATAGTTTTAGCGGTTTTTGGCCTACATTTGATGCAATTATAATCCCTATATGTCGACGCATATTCCCCATTCGATATCTAGTATTATTTGCAGATATTTTGACCCACTAAGTCGATGATACAGTTTTTGGCCTTATTTTGATGAAATTCGATGTTTTCGAATACGATTTTGAAAAAAGTTTCAGGTATTTTGAATAGGATTATTGTCTGGTGATTGCGGGACCTATTGAGTTATTTTTAGTTCCATAACATTCACGTAAAAGATAGGACGTGTCTTTTGGGTCGTTATCCTGTTATAAATAAAAGTGGCGGCTATTAACTAAATCGGCTCACTAAAAATATAAATTATTTTGTTAAAGTGTCCAGATATATGTGTTTGTTCATTTCTGATATGTACATACACTAAATACATAAATCACCAAAGAGTAAGGAATGTGTTGAATACTTCTTGTTTTTATAGACGAATCGCACGTGGTAAGTCATACAATGTTTCACGTCAAAGTGATCGTCGTACACGTCGTTTTGCGAGGTTCTAAAAGGGAAATCCTCGATTTTTACTATATCTGAATTTATTGAACAAAGAAGTCCGATAATGCACCATTTCATACCGCATTGGTTATTCGTGATCATTTCGCCACATTTTCAGCTAATATCGTGCCGAAACCACTGCATTTGCCTGATTTACCTTCATGTAACTTCTGGCTATTCAGCGAATTCACATAACCACTCCGAGGACACCGTTTTGACTCAATTAAGGATATAAAATCTGAATCAAAGATGGCCATCACTACGGAGGATTTTTCCGAGGAATACAAAACAAAAAAAATTAAAAAAACAATTGTTCGAAAATGTTACTTTTTGGAAATTTGAGGCAGTTAGTCAGTTACAAATTAACACTTTCTGATTTTTTTTACATACTATCCTCATTTCCATTTTTCACTTCATGCAACGGTTAAGTCATCTATAGCCAATAGACAAAAACCCATCTTATTTTTATACATAAGGTTACTTATCTGAAAACAAAGGATAATTAAATAGAATTCGTAATGTCTAAAAGAAAAACAAAGATTAATTATAATATATAAAAAATACAAAAATATCTGAAAGAAAATATTAATATTATCTGGAAAAAAAGTATTTATATTAAATATCGACTCTGAAAGCAAAGATTAATTAAATAAAAATATTGATAAACTTTGAAAAGAGAAATTAATTAAATAAAAATGATAATATTTTCTGCATAAAACGAATAATATTATCTGATCATTTAATATATAAAACAAACATTTGTTTCTCAGGCCGCCTTAAACGCATAAAACACGTATTTAGATATATGATGGAGTAATGTGTAGAAGTTCTCGAACGTGAGGAAATTTCTCTGATCGCCAGTCACTTGGGAGTGGCCAGAAACGATTATTTTAGATATGGCTCAAGCAGCGCACGACTTCCGGTCTCTGACCAAGTATCTTCTGGGTAGCCTAAGAACATCCGTTTGAAGGCGAGCTAAAGTGAGAAGGTGAAACATCCCCTGCATAGGGTTGAGCGCTGGGTTTGGGACTCGCCACGTAAAAAAACACTTCAAATGAAAATTAGCAAACAACCTCGGATGAGAGACCCCCCTTTTGATGACGTCCATGCAAACGAAATAAGGACTACGATATAAGGGCATGCACCTGGAATGTCCGGTCCCTTAATTGGGAAGATGCCGCTGCCCAGACGGTTGATGTCCTCGTGAAAATAAAGGCTAACATCACCGCCGTCCAAAAAATGCGATGGACGGGAAAAGGACAGAGACGAGTAGGTCCTTGTGCCATTTACTACAGTGGCCATATAAAGGAGAGCAAGTTTGGTGTGGGATTCGTGGTGGGAGAAGGACTCCGTCGAAGAGTATAATCATTCACTCCGGTGAATTAACGTCTTGACACAATCCGCATCAAAACGAGGTTCTTCAACATATCGGTGATCTGCGCCCATGCCCCGACGGAAGAAAAGGACGATATGACCAAAGATGCCTTCTATGAGCGCTTGGAGCGCACCTATGAGAGCTGTCACCGCCACGATGTCAAAATCGTGCTTGGCGACTTTAACGCCAGGGTGGTCAAAGAAGGTATCTTTGGCACTACGGTCGGTAAATTCAGCCTCCACGACGAAACATCCTCAAATGGGTTAAGGCTGAACGACTTCGTCGGAGCCCGAAGTATGGTTATCTGTAGTAGTAGATTCCAGCACAATAAAACACATCAACTTACCCGGCTGTCTCCGGATCAAAAAGCCACCAACCAGATCGATCATGTTGTGACAGACGAAAGACACGCATCTTTATTTCGTATCTGATCTGCAACCAAAACCATTGGTTTTCGGAAAGAGCAAAAGAACAACTGGTACGACGAGGAGTGCCGTGTCGCAGCGGAGAGAAAACAGACTGCCTACCTCGCAACGTTACGATCGACCACTACACGAGCGGGATAGGATAGATACCGAAAGTTGAAGAGGGAAGCGAGGCGCATTTGCAGACAGAAAAAGAAAGAGGCCGAAATTCGTGAGTATGAAGAGCTTGATAACCCGGCGACTTACAGAAGGTTTCAAGATAGTCACCGATGTCTACAGCATACTTAAATTAGCAAGGGAACACTTCTACAGCCTGCTGAATGGCAGTAAACGTACAACGCGATGAGAAGGAGAACTCGATTCCCCAATCAATGACGATGGAGCAGACGTTCCATTGCACGACCATGAAGAAGTTCGAATAGCAATTACCCGCCTGAAGAACAACAAAGCAACGATGGCCGATGGATTGCCGGCCGAGCTATTCAAACACGGCGGCGAAGAACTGATAAAGAGCATGCATCAGCTTCTTTGTAAAATATGGTCGGACGAAAGCATGCCCAACGATTGGAATTTAAGTGCGCTATGCCCAATCCATAAAACGGGAGACCCCACAATCTGCGCTAACTACCATGGGATAAGCCTTCTCAACAACGCGTATAAGGTTCTATCGAGCGTATTGTGAGAAAGATCAAAGCCCACCCTCGGCAAACTAATTGGACCTTACAAGTATGTCTTTAGACCTGGCAAACCAACAACTGACCAGACATTCACTACGCGCCAAATCTTGAAAAAACCCCGCAAAGGAAAGGAGAATCCCCGCAAAACTCATACGGCTGTGTAAACTGACGTTGAGTAACATCAAAAGCTCCATCAGGATCGGGAAGGACCTCTCCAAGCCGTTCGATAAAAAACGAGGTTTCAGACAAGGTGACTCCCTAACGTGCGACTTCTTCAATATGCTGCTGGAGAAAATATTTCGAGCTGCAGAACTTAATCGAGCAGGTACAATCTTTTATAAGAGAGTACAGCTGCTGGCGTATGCCGATGATATTGATATCCCCGTTAGTTCTGCTTTCTGGAGACTAAAGACAAGGAAGCAAAGCAAATGG
The DNA here is from genome assembly GCF_016617805.1 of Bactrocera tryoni. Lineage (NCBI taxonomy): Eukaryota > Metazoa > Arthropoda > Insecta > Diptera > Tephritidae > Bactrocera > Bactrocera tryoni. The sequence goes on from NW_024396551.1 coordinate 29,947, forward strand.
TTTTGACAGTGAACGAGGGCAAGACGAAATATATCCTGTCATCAAACAAACAGTCATCGCACTCGTGACTTGGCTCTCACGTCACTGTTGACAGTCATAACTTTGAAGTCGTATATAATTTCGTCTCTCTTGGAACCAGCGTAAACACCACCAACAATGTCTGCCTGGAAATCCAAAGCGGCATAACTCTTGCCAACAGGTGCTAGACGAAAACAGTACCCGCCGGGGGAAGCAGTAGAAGAGGAAGACCTTTCCTCTGTTGGAAGGATCAAGTGGAGAAGGACATGGCTTCGTTTGGAATATCCAATTGGCGCCTTGTAGCGAAAAGAAGAAACGACTGGCGCGCTGCTTTTAACTCGGCTAAAATCGCGTAAGCGGTGTCTTCGAAAGTTAAGAAGAAGAGGATATGTATTTCCTAAACAGTTTATAATTGCTTCTTTCGATGATATTGCTGCAGCTGCTATTTCCAGTCCTGATTTCCAACGCTACAAAAAAAGAAGTAATTATTTGCCAAATATTGTTAAAAAATTAAATAAAATGCATCCATCTACCTTCTTGTTTTACTAGAGCGAATGGCATGCGTCTTTCAATCGTATTTTTATTACCCTTTTTGGGATTTTGTTTTAGCACTACTGGGAATTGTGTTTTCTCATTCTTGATTGAGTGCAAGTCAAGAGATGAGATAACTTTTCTTCATCGCATTCAGGTTAAAAAAAAAATAATAACCCGATGCGTAGGTGTTAGTGCCTAGATAGAAAATGTGTAAATGTATTGAATTATTTGAGATAAGTGGTTAGCCGTGGCTGACAGGGGTATATATGCACTTAAAAAAACAATATACAATAATATAACTATATTTGCTTAGGTTTGGGCAATTGATTACATACGAAATAATGTCAAGCGCTGGCTTGCCAGGTTTACTGAAATACTAGCTGACCCCGCAGCCGTTGTTCTGTGTGAAATTATGTGTTTTGAAATGCAAAGAAAGTTAATTTTATAATTTCATTTTTTTTGTTGTCAATGTAACGCAGCTTGATAAACAACATTTTTTGGTTTCTGTTCCGGTGTACAGAAAAGATGGTTTTCCAACTCGTGAGCACGCCATATGTACATATGTCACACACTATGCGACTTTTCTTGTGTCCTTTTTACTGGAAATGTTTGAACTGTAATGGCAAATCGTTAGAACTGATAGAAATTCGTAGAATCAAGCATTCTGCCCCCTTGTATATGATAGCGCAGATTGCGGAACATAATAACGACAGATCCAACTTTGAGACGCAAATGACGCGGTGGCATACCAAGCCTCTACAAAGAATTTAAAAATTACACTCGATAATTCACGACGTCGTCTTCATTGTCAAGACGATCGATCGATTTGTATGAGCGCAAAGAGCTCCCGGAATTTGACTTTGAATCTTCTAGATTAAGTGAACAACATCGGTATTTTTGGCAGCTAACATTGAGCGTGCACTTAAGGAATCATAGTTACAATAATTTGGCCAATGTCCGAACATTCGTGATGAGTTCATCTTTCGTGAATTGATAAACGACAGATGGAATTGATATCTTTGGATTCACTTTCATTTACTTAGAGAAGTTCAACTAAATAACACTTAATTTGTGTAATCGAAATGAATTCATTACTGTTGTGAAATGAAATATAATTTTTCCTTTTCATATATAAAAGAAAAAAAAAATTTTTTTGTCTTTTAATCACCAAACGGAGTTCGCCGGGTTTTCTAGTCTATATATATAAAAATGAAACCCGTTTTCCGTTGTCACGACATAACATGAAAACGGCTGAAATGATTTGGCTGAAAATTGGTGGGGAAGTAGCTTAGAACCATGGTAAGGACATAAGATACCTTTTATTTCTTTATGTCAAAATTTAATACAACTTATAAATACACAAATTATATTTCAAATCATAAGCATTTTTTCAAAATTTAAATATTTCGTTTCTTCTAAAAAAAAATCTATAACAAAAACAATAATAAAAACAATAAATAACCTCACATCTATATATATTATATAAAAGAAAGCTGTTGTTAGTTACACCGTTTATAACTCAAGAACGGCTGAACCGATTTGGCTTAAAATTAGTGGGGCAGTAGCTTAGAATCATGTTAAGGACAAAGGATACCTTTTATCTCTTTATGTCAAAATTTAATACATCTCATAAATACAAAAATTATATTTCAAATCATAAGCATTTATATACGCGTACCTTTTTTAACAGATTCTTCCTCAAAAATAATACAATTTCTAAGTATTTGGAATAGTAGAAAATAACTGCAACCAAATACGCAGTGAAATAGATTATAACTGGCTCAGTAACCAGTCGTTGACGTGCATCCCAAAAGACTGTTGTCATAACCTTTCCAGCCGACTTTTTCGTCTTTCCGCGCTTGAGAGCCGGTTCATCATGTGGGGCCCACTAGAATGACTGTCGATTGGAGCTATGTTTCTATTGCTACACATCGACGCAAGAATTCTATCTTATTACGATTGAAGAGCACGGAAACACTTCTCAGAACCAGTTATTCGTTGTTTTTGTTGGATTATGAACTTGCGAGGCACCCACTTTGCACAGAGCTTTCACCTCTTTAGAGCATCATTGTCCTCGGTGCTCATTCCGCCTGTTTCCAGCTTAGCAAATATTTTTTCAACGGTTGATTTCCCTGAGCCCATATTCAACAGTATATTCCCCAGAAAGCAATGCTTTATTAACACACAAAATGCTATATGATCCATTTTTTTGTAAACTAACTAACTAATAGAGATTATATATATGTGTCAGCCATAGTGAAGCGTGGACGGGTCCTCTAGTTAAGTATATTTATTATAAGAAACCTTTTGTTTTTTATTTAACATTTTGTGGAATCATTTGCGCCGATCGTTTCCCCACGGCCAACCACATCTACGGAACGAGCGAGCACCGTGCTCCACCACCCGAATTATCATTGGTCCTTCGAGCCGGATAACAGGTAACAAGTTCATTTTTTATTTAAAGTGAAAGTGCATAATTTGCCCAATTTACCAACACATAAGTTACAGCCAAACATATTTTGGATTTGTGCTCTGCAAGCTATAAAGCAATAGATTGGTTAATTTGTGCATAATTTATGTACAAAAACCATTGTGCTGTGTGAAGTGGAGACCAAAACTTATTTCTGGCACTCTACCCACAAAATCAAAAAAAGACTGCAGGTAGTATTGTACTTCATTTAAGTACAACAATAAATACACCTGGCAAATGCACTGAATATTTCACTTTGCAAAAAAAAACCACACACACTGTTATTCGAAAGAAAATTATAAATTTCTTGGACGCACAAACCTCGTCTGGAGCGTCAACAATCTCTCTCGGTTTTTTGTGTTTTTTTGTGGTTAATTTGAGTCTAGTCGCTCAACTCTGCCTTTCCATATATTGCTCGAATAACAATAAAGTTAGGCAGCAATAGCGCCCCTGCAGTTACGCGAGTGCAAAAACAAAAAACAAAAACAAATGAAGTGAGCGACAGCAAGAAAGCCAAATAGCTAAGGCTAAGCAATAGAGGGAGAGCAGTACCGGCAAAGCAGCACAAGCATGCAGCAAAGGCAAAGCAGTAAAGACTCCTCAAACTCCAGTAGAGCGTCTGCAGCTGTGATAAATGCTCGGATGGTTTCCATTCAGAATACAAGTTGTGTTTGCCAAAAGTGGATCCTTCCGACACAAGCTCATTTGACGACATTAAGCTTAAATATTCAAGCTTTTACCACGCTTATGTATGTTGCGCGGCCTTGATGGGCGAGCACATGCACAACCTCACGGCGTTCAACCAAAGCCCAACTTGAAATTCTACAGTGATTCAACATGAACGGTTACAACAAACGGTAGAACCCGTGAGGTATTCCATCAACTTACCACCATGTGATACCGAAATATTTCATGGCGATGTTTTACAATGGCCCTCATTTAGGGATTTATTTACCGCCATTTATGGGAATAACCCAAGGCTATCTCCGGTTGAAAAGTTATTACATAGATATGAAAACAAGCGAGTGCTTGTCAACACACAATTAAATTTATTATTCAAGCTTCCGCACATTTCAACAGAATCTGAGACCAAACTCAGAAATTTACAGCGGGAGATTAATAGCTGCATTTCAGCTTTACAAATACATGGCATCAATGTAGATAGCTGGGATGCCATATTTACGTATTTGTGTTCTATCCGACTGCCGGACTATACACTGTCGCTTTGGGAACAATCTCTGGATTCGGATTCAGAGATCCCAAATTGGGTTGAGTTAGACAAATTTTTAACCAAACGGGTTAAAACGCTTGAGAGAGTTTCAAACCTCAAAGTCGAGTTGAGTACTCAACCTAATATTAACTCGGCTGATGCTGAAGGCAGGATACAACCTTGCAGTCAAGGATTGGATCCAAACCCATCAATTCCCATCATGCCACGAAAAACAATATTAAATGAAAACTGTGCTCATCCTAATCGCACATTTTGAAAATTTGTCAAAGATTCATTGAGATGCAGCCTAACGCACGGTTAAATGCTGTCAGAAAACACCACGTCTGCTTAAACTGTTTATCGGACTCACATGAAGTCAAAAATTGTAAAAGTATGTTTAATTAATGTAATAAACGTAAACAGAGACATCACTCTGGCCTCTATTAAGGCCAATGTTTCAAATGTGCCTACCAGTCGAAGCAAGCTCTTAGATACAGCCATCAACAAGAGTACCTTAACTGTCAGAACCCTGATTGATTCGGAATCTGATGCAACCTTCGTAAGCAACAGTCTTTAGAAACGCTTAAATCTGACAAGGAAAAAGGTCAGCACCCGAATTTCAGGATTGAATAATACCGTGTCAGGACGAGTTCAATCGGTATGCTCGATCACAATTGGCTCGCCCGTAACAAAAGTTTAAGACTAGAAGCGGAAGCGTTGGTACTGCCAAAATTGACTGGACTACTTCCATCCAGATCAATTAACTCTTCAATTATTAAAAGGTTACCCAATATCCCCTTGGCGGATAATAATTTCTACACGAGTCAAAAGGTTGACTTATTGATCGAAGCGGATCTCAATCATATAAAATGGGGGGGATGAAACTTGTGAACGAAGAGATACGACACGATGTCAAGTGCGAACTCATACAGGTGCTCAAAAAGTACCAGAAAACCCAATCACAAATGACAAGATACAATTGTTACAGCATGCGCAAATAACGCACAGCATGTATCAGCTGTAGAAAAATACGAGAAAACTGAAAAAGAAGCATCGCCACAATCTCAAGTCGAACGAGTATCGGCTTCAGCCGTAGCGCTACATGCACAACAATGGAAATGGAAGAGAATTCATTGACAAACGGCAAACGGTATTCGGACCCCTCTCAACCGTATCAACGGACGTCAGTAACGTCTCTGGAAGACCATACAAAATACGACACGGCGTCGTATAGTATCGGTAAAATAAAGTGCACTGGCTGCCAACGCCTCTCACATTTACCGCCTACCCAGGATCGAGTTAGACTCGAGTCGTCTCACCGACCTCGGAATGTGGTGACTTCGATGCAAATTGGCGGCATGGCAATGACCGACTGAGACTCGATTCATCTCAGCGGCATTTCTCGGACCGAACCAGACTCAATTCGTCTCGTCGGCCACCCCACCTGCAAAGAAGACGTGGAAGAGGAAATGCAGGAGCCAGTTAGTTAAGTTAGTTTTAAGTAATTTATTGTAAACTGCATTTGCAGTAATACTGCAAGGCGGGGAGAATGTTGACGCCGCCCCCCCAATTTCTTTTGCCACGGCTCTATCGGCAGGGCAATCTTTTCTTTTTTTCTTTTTCGAAGCCTTAATTCGAACGCACCTAAACGTTAACTAAAAAGTTGCACGCTCTCTCCTTTTGCGACCGCTTAGCGATGTAGACGTGGTAAGAGCATTTCCAAATTTTTATAATGAAATATATTTATTATAAGAAACCTTTTGTTTTTTATTTAACATTTTGTGGAATAATTTGCGCTATTTGTTTCCCGGAGTCGTGCTCCACCACCCGAATTATCATCCTACAAAGCGCTTTATTGCAGTTCACGTATCGACCGCCTTCAACACCAACAAACGCAATGTTGCTTCCTTTGGTGACATAATTACAAACGTATTTTATCGATTACACCAAATTGCAATACTCAACATTGATATGAGTTTTGAATGTGAATTATACAATAACGGTGAATATAGTACGATCCATGTGTTGTCAACTTCAATACCACTCGTTTAAATTGAATGCTGAATGTTTTGCCATGTCTATCTGGTAAGCGACGTCGATAGAGTCCATCATTTCCAGTTTGCGTTTCCGAAAGAAAAGCACCTGGATAGTATTTCGTGCGCTTATTGTCAGACATACAAACCGAAGTGGGAAGTAGTGTCCCACAAGGTCTATGAACCATATTGGTTTTCATCAATTTGTATAATATTGAATCTTTCTCTGAATCAGGAATTTCCGCAGAAATGATTTGATGGCATAAAGAATGCCGACCGATATTAGGGGAACTCTTCATGGCTTCGTAACAAATTTCAATCTGCAATTGATCTCTTTGTGTGAAACACACGTCAAGTTTTCGCTGAAAAATTTTCAAGAATTTTTCTTTTAAATAGCTGGAATAAAAAAGCAAGCGATCGAAATTGGTCGATTCAAATAATTTATAAATCAAAATATTGAAAAACAAAACAAACAAAAATTAAAAAAAAATTGTATGGAAAAAGTTACTTTAAGGAAGTATCCAATTTTCCGACTTTTTCTCATGAAAACTATGAGGTATTTTCATTTCTAAACCTTCCTCGATCCACAACGAACAACCTCTGAAATTTTCACAATATTGGTGTAGCTGTTCTCTTAGCGTTACTAACAAACAAACATTCATTCCTTTGTATTGGAAAAAGAAAAGGGCTGTTTTTAGGGGTTTTTCGGAAATTATTCGAATTTTTCTATCGCAAAAATCATCCTTGACCTGCAACGAACATTTTAAAAAAGAATTGGCAAGATTGGTCCAGGCATTGTTGAGTTGTGCTCTTAGCAACACATTTTGCGATCAAATTTTATGTATATAAGATAATAGCACCTGAAAGCTGTCATTATCGTTTTTTGTTAAAAGATAAAATATGTATTTCCATAATTCCACAGCAATAGATTAACAAAAACTAGGGTAAATAATTTCTGTTTCCTTCTATAAGTTTGATGCAAGTAAAGATTTTATACAACCCATAGCTTCCAAAATAAAGGTATATCATATTTGCAGGTGATTCGGTCTAAGGAAAAATATGTATACGAAAACTAAATATAATTATCTAAACATATGTACATATATTGTATATGTATGGAATAAGGGATTGAAGCTTTTAACTTAAGCAAACTTGGACTAAACATTATAACGTTTTGAAATTATTTTTTTGTTAAAGTTGCTAACAAAAAGTGATTTCATAGGAGTGTGTTCAGTTTCATGAATCTCATTATTATGTTTTATGGTTTGCCTGCGAAACTAGAATTTGGCCTATGCTATGGTCTGTTTATAAATTTAGATATTTCCTTTTAAATGTTGTCTAAATATGTATAAGGTAACAGAAAGTGACTTTAATTTCAAAGCATAAAAAATAAAAGTACTTTCACGGAGATGAGTTTATTTCGAAGAAATTTGTTGATATGTTCCAAAGGTTTACTGTGTGAATAACTAAATTTTGGTGGAATCTATACTAATATTATAAAGCTGAATAGTTTGTTTGTTTGTTTGTTTGTGCGCTAATCTCCGAAACTACTGGTTCGAATTGAATAATTCTTTTTGTGTGGGATAGTCCATTTATCGAGGAAGGCTATAGGCTATACATATAGCATCACGTTGCGACCAATAGGAGCGCAGAAGCAGTGGTAAATGTGTAAAAAACGAGGGAAATTATTTATCTTTGAGGGCTTACGTTCCTTGCGCTGCGAAAGCGGTTTATAAAAATTTCGAAGAGGCAACATATCCCATTTGGAGGATGGAGTAATGTGTAGAAGTTCACGCAAGTGAGGAAAGTTCTCTGATCACCATTCACTTGGGAGTGGCCAGAAACGATTCCTTTACACATCGCTCAAGCAGCTCACTGCTTCCGGTCTTTGACCAAGTATCCTGTGTGTAGATATCAAACTTATACTAATGACTACTGACTTAAGATTGAAGCTGGCGGTTTATTGGTGCTGACTAGGCAAGTTTGGCTTTTGGCTTTTGACGTATGACTTTTGAGTCAGGACTACACAATTTATATTATTTTATAAGCATTAGTTTCGACTTCCACAACATGATTTTATTACTCAATGAATTCGAGATCTTAATCGAATGATTTGATATTCACTATGTGATACTGATTTCGACTTCTGCTTAATCGCTACTGAATTATATCTTTCTCTTTCAGATATATAATTACTAATTTTTAACTTTAATATAATTTACTTTCTCAAACAACTGTAGTCTACCCGCTGCTACATAACGACTAAGGTTTATTAGGGTTGCGCACTGGGTTTGGAACCCACCACGTAAAACATACTACCAATGAAAAGATACCCCCCTTTTGATGACGATCACAGCAAACGAAACAAGGATTATGATTTGAGGGCACATACCTGGAATGTCCGGTCCCTTAATTGAGAAGTTGCCGCTACCCAGCTGGTTGATGTCCTCGTGAAAATAAAGGTCGACATCAACGCCGTCCAAGAAATGCGACTAATGCGACTGATGCGAGTAGGTCCTTGTGGCATTTACTACAGTGGGCATATAAAGGAGCGCAATTTTGATGTGGGATTCGCGGTGGGAGACAGACTCCATCGCCGAGTACTATCATTCACTCCGGTGGATGAACGTCTAGCCACAATCCGCATCAAAACGAGGTTCTTTGACATATCGCTGATTTGCGCCCACGCCCCGACGGAAGAGAAGGAAGATGTGACCAAAAAATGCCTCCTATGAGCGCTTAAAGCGCACTTATCGAAGCTGCCCCCGCCATGATGTCAAAATCGTGCTTGGCGACTTTGACGCCAGTGTGGTCAAAGATGGTTTCTTTGGCGCAACAGTCGGTAAATTCGACTTCTCTGGGAGCCGAAATATGGCTATCTGTAGTACTACATTCCAGCACAGGAAAATACATCAAGCTATCTGGCTGTCTTCGGATCGAAAAGCCACCAACCAGATCGATCATGTTGTGATAGACGGAAGACACGTCTCCAGATGTGTATACGCTCCGAGGGCCAAACATCGACTCGGACCACTATCGTGTTGCAGCCAGGATTCGCGCACCCGCCTCTGTGTAGCAAAAAACACACGTCAACAAACACAAGGAAGGTTCGACGTCGAGAAGCTGCAATCACAACAGACAGCCGACCGATTTTCTACACGGCTTGCACTCCTATTCTCTGGGAGCACTCGTCAATTACTCGGTATAAGGGAAATGTGGGACGGCATTTCAAACTCCTTAGGTACAGCTGCAGCCGAAACCATTGGTTTTCAGAAAATCCAAAAGAAGAGCTGGTACGACTGGAGTGCCGTGTCGCAGCGTAGAGAAAACAGACGGCCTACGTTACCATCGACCACAACACATGCGGAATGGGATAGATATCGAGAGTTGAAAAGGGAAGCGAGCCGCATTTGCAGACTGAAAAAGAAAGAGGCCGAAATGCGTAAGTATGACGAGCTTGACAAGCTGGCCGACAGGGGTAATGCTCGAAAATTCTTTGAAAAGATGCGGCGGCATACAGAAACAATGGGTGGAACGTTTCTCCTCCCTGCTTAATAGCAGTGAAAGTACAACGCCAGGAGAAGGCAAACCTGATTCTCCAATCGATGACGATGGAGCAGACGTTCCACTGCCCGACCATGAAGGAGTTCGAATAGGGGCTGATGGATTGCCGGCCGAGCTATTCAAACATGGCGGCGAAGAACTGATAAGAAGCATGCATCAGCTTCTTTGTAAAATATGGTCGGACGAAAGCGTGTCCAAGGATTGGATTGGACTACCGTCGGATTAGCCTCCTCAACATCATATATAAGGTTCTATCGAGCGTATTGTGTGAAAGATTACAGCCCACCGTCAACAAACTGATTGCACCTTATCAGTGTGGCTTTAGACCTGGCAAATCAACAGCCGACCAGATATTCACCGTGCGCCAAATTTTGGAAAAGACGCGGGAAGGGAGAATCGAAATACACCCCCTCTTCGTCGATTTCAAGGCTGCTTTTGACAGCACGAAAAGGAGCTGCCTTTATGCCGCGATATCTTAATTTGGAGCCTAATAAGGCTGTGTAAGCTGACGTTGAGCAACACCAAAAATTTCGTCAGGATCAGAAAAGACCTCTACGAGCCGGTCGATACCAAACGAGATTTCAGACTAGGTGACTTCATTTCGAGCGACTTTTTCAATCTACTGCTGGAGAAAATAATTCGAGCTGCAGAACTAGCTGCTGGCGTATGCCGATGATATCGATTGAGTCGCACTCGCGACTTGGCTCTTACGTCACTGCTGACAGTCATTAATTGAATCGATAATTTCGTCTATCTTGGAACCAGCGTAAACACCACCAACAATGGCAGCCTGGAAATCCAACGCACGATATCGTTTGCCAACAGGTGCTACTTCGGGCTAAGTGGGCAATTGAGAAGTAAAGTCCTCTTTCAACGAACAAAAACCAAACTCTATAAGTCACTCATAATTCCCGTTCTGCTATATGGTGCAGAGGTCTGGACGATGACAACAACTGACGAGTCGACGTTGCGAGTTTTCAAGAGAAAAGTTCTGCGAAAGATTTATGGTCATTTGCGCGTTGCCCACTGCGAATATCGCATTCGAGGGAACGATGAGATTTAAGACGACATTGACATAGTTCAGCGAATTAAAATATAGCGGCTCTGCTGGCTAGGTCATGTTGTCCGAATGGACGAAAACACTCCAGCTCTGAAAGTATTCGACGCAGTACCTGCCGGGGGAAGCAGAGGAAGAGGAAGACCTCCACTTCGTTGGAAGGACCCGGCTTCGCTTGGAATAGCCAATAGGCGCCACGTAGCGAAAAGAAGGAACCACGGGCACGCTGTTGTTAACTCGGCTATAATCGCTTAATTGGTGTCTACGCCAATAAAGAAAAAGAAGAAGGTTTATTAGCTATTGTTTGCAAGGATTTTTATTACTTTCTACAAAATGAGCTGATTGGCTCCAGTAAAAATTAATTCGAAATGCAGCGTGAGTCTCGATTTTTTTAAACAGTAAGGATGTATATGATGGTGATTTTGATTTTTAGCTATTTGGTTCAGAAATTAAATTTCATGTTATTTAGTAATAGTAATTAAATTTTAACTTTATTATTGTATAGTCTACTGTCGAGTTTAAATTGACTAAAGATTATTAGATACTCAATTTCATTTTATATTTTTTTCCTACTACATAAATAATAACTTTTGATAACTGCACTAAGTCAGAGTGTTGGCTGTTACAAATTGGCTCCAACTATTGAAGATTGATTAACCCCTGCAACAATTGGACTAACGATTATTTAATCCGAGCCCGAGCTTTAATTTTTTTGTAATCAATAGGAACTAGAACTAATGACTACTGAATAATAATGATTTGTAAGTTGAAACATATTTCGGATTTTTTACTACTAAATAATACTTTTTAAGTTAAAATTGTACATTATACTGACTAGCTTAATACGAAGACCAGAGGCTACAAGGTCTCTGTGTTTTTATTTTATATATAATATTTCAACCTGAGGTAACACTTCCTTTTAAACTGAATAACTTTTCCAGCTTCTAGCCAGCAAACTCAAAAGTCGCCAAATACGCTGTGACTTAAATATATCGTTTATATTTAGTTTGTTGTTTTTGTAGCGTCAAATTCATGTAGCTGCAGTCTACAGTTTTGCCTTTCCAGCAATTTTCCTTTGCTCTTATTGTAAATCAAATGTATTTCCAATCGCAACAAACGCCGGCGTCCACAAGTCACGGCACATTCACGTTGCGACTGTCAGCTGTCTTCGGGCGTTCCTGAGTTACGTTATTACCCACTATTCCGCTGAAACTAATACTTTGGCAGTGGTGCTTGCCAAGACGTATTGGCAGTCGTCAATACAAGTTTATTTATATATATTTAATATCTTTGTGCTTCACTTCTTGTAACACTGATTATTGTTGTTAGAATTTTAACTTACTTTTTTTCACGGTTGCCAAATTTATTGTATGAAGGAAGTGAATGCAGTTATACAGATTATAATTTGTTCCATATCTGCCAACCAATGATTAAATAAATCATTTGTTAAATAGTCACCAATTAGTAGCGCTTAAGTTGCCGAAGCAATTATAAGTTGTAAAAATGTTCATACTGACAGAGTTTAAATCAATTTTAATCATAAACTTAAGTAAAAGGCTTCAGTCAGTGTACGATTTAATTATTGACCGTTTAATCTTTTTATACTCTCGCAACAAAGTTGCTAAGCAGAGTATTATAGTTTTGTTCACATAACGGTTGTTTGTAAGTCCTAAAACTTAAAGAGTCAGATATAGGGTTATATATACCAAAGTGATCAGGGTGACGAGTAGAGTTGAAATCCGGATGTCTGTCTGTCCGTCCGTCCGTCTGTCCGTCCGTCCGTGCAAGCTGTAACTTGAGTAAAAATTGAGATATCATGATGAAACTTGGTACACATATTTCTTGGCTCCATAAGAAGGTTAAGTTGGAAGATGGGCAAAATCGGCCAACTGCCACGCCCACAAAATGGCGGAAACCGAAAACCTATAAACTGTCATAACTAAGCCATAAATAAAGATATTAAAGTGGAATTTGGCACAGAGGATCGCATTAGGAAGGGGCATATTTGGACGCAATTTTTTTGGAAAAGTGGGCGTGGCCCCGCCCCCTACTAAGTTTTTTGTACATATCTCGGAAACTAATATAGCTATGTCAACCAAACTCTATAGAGTCGTTTCCTTCAGGCATTTCCATATACAGTTCAAAAATGGAAGAAATCGGATAATAACCACGCCCACCTCCCATACAAAGGTTATGTTGAAAATCACTAAAAGTGCGTTAACCGACTAACTAAAAACGTCAGAAACACTAAATTTTACGGAAGAAGTAGCAGAAAGAAGCTGCACCCAGGCTTTTTTTAAAAATTGAAAATGGGCGTGGCCTCGCCCACTTATGAACCAAAAACCATATCTCGGGAACTACTCAACCGATTTCAATGAAATTCGGTATATAATATTTTCTTAACACCTTGATGACATGTACGAAATATGGGTGAAATCGGTTCACAACCACGCCTTCTTCCAATATAGCGCTATTTTGAATTCCATCTGATGCCTTCTCTGTATAATATATATGTACATTAGGAAATGAAAATACAATTCAATACTCAAAGTACACAAATTGATCCAATCTAATTAATTTTACAGCAAAATAAAAAAATATGTAAATTATTATCACTTTATCATGCGAGAGTATAAAATGTTCGGTGACACCCGAACTTAGCCCTTCCTTACTTGGTTTTTGTTATACTAATATTAAATTCTGCTAAGTCCATACCAATAGTCTGATTACAAAAGCAAGTAAACTTTTTTACAATTTAAAGTGAACAGTCATTAGTCAGCATGCAATTTCTTAAATAGTCAAAAGTGAACATTTTACACTCAAGAATTGTTTTCAAGAATATTTAAGTCATCATTTCAGTTTTTAAGAGTCATAATTATTTAATTGAATTGAATTCTTAACGATTGTCAATCAGTATGAATTAGTTTATATTTTAAGTACTTAAAATACAATGCAATAAATTGTAGTCGAATTAGTCTCAAATAGTGGAAATCTTAGACTACTTGTTTTAGTTAACTTTCACTCATTAGTATTTACTTAATAGTCAGAGCTTATTAATTAATCCACTGCAAACATTCTTTCTGATATTAAATCTAGTTTGAGCCTTAACAAATTAAATCTGGCAAGGTATAAGGTAGTATAGGGCAATTTTCACACTTTTAGATTTCTCTGAAATGACTGAAACGAATAAATTTAAATTTTCGCACGACATTTCTAGAAACAGCTAAATCAAAAATCTTCTTCTTTTTTGGGGAGCCAACATTTTATCAAAATCAAAATTGTGACAGGTTTTTCGATCATATCTTAATAAAAGATTTTTTTGCTTTTGGATCTGAGATAATTTTAAACAGAATATCGTCCTTACCTTCAAAACATTTGACGGGAGTCGTTCTGTAAAATGTGTACAAGTTTAAGAGAATACAAACCTTTTCAAAATGAATAGCCGATCCGTAAGCGCATATTATTTGAATTAATTATAAAATATAAGTCCTTTTTAAAAATATCACAAAAAATGCACTTTTCTGACTTACAACTGTAAATAACCCCTTAGATTGATTTACTTTTCGGTAGTTTGGTATCAAAAATGGAAATAGATGAAATCGGCCCGTGAGCTATCATACATAAATACCTAAGCGAGATAAATATGAATGCCTTTGAAATATGTCACCTAAACGAAATACCAATAAAAATATCAAAACAAAAATCTGGTAGAAAAATGTGTCGAAATCTAACTATTTATACCAAACATGCACCTACAAAATATAATGACCTCAGCTGCTGTGACGGAGTTTTTTTTTCCAAAAAAACGGCCAATATTTAGGATATTTTAATGTAAATAAGTAACTTTCCCTGATAGCAATACGGTGTGGTAGAAAAATTAGATAAATCAAGATTTAGCGCGGTCCGCATGCATCCAATATAATGTTTTTTGCACTATGTACTATATAGAGGTCTGTGTCTAGACCAAATAAAGCTAACATTTTTCTAACATATACTACTTATAGATAAAATCTGTCCTTGAGCTGTGCTCGTTTTCATTAAATACCTTTTCGTGAAACCTATGATTTTTGAAAAAAGGTGGAAATAGTACATAATAAACGACTGCACCCAAATTTAGCCATTCCTTACTTTTTTCTTTCACCGAAACTCCATTTTATTGTTTAGCCACCATTATACAACTAATTCCCGTTATTATTGCACATGCCTAGCAATCACCAACGACTTTGGTACTTTCCAACGGTTATTGCAATACAAGCCGCAAAAACCATATAGATACAAGAACAACAACAACACCAGCATTGACGCCAAACAAATGCGCCAGACATACATACACATATATTTGTTTGAGTTATTGCAAATGTGAAATATTACAACGGAAAGAACAGTTGTTGACTGTTGACAGCCAGTAGGGACCCGATGCAACTGCTGGCTGTAAGCCTAAATGGAGAGAAATAGACACGCAAACACATGCACGCTAAGTAAACACCACCAAATACACAGATGCAAACACGTATGCGGCTAACGGCAAATACGGAAAAAGTCCGCCAATTGACAGTTGGTACATTGGCAATAATATACCTGGTTGTATTTATCGGTAGGCAGTGCCACGCTCAGCACTCACCAACGTACATCATTGCTCCCTAGCAGCGCCAGCAAACACGCCGGAAAGTGATTCCATTCGATTTGTTGCAAGTTTACTTTGCTGTTGATTGTTCGAGTGACTTCGTATACACGTTTGAATGTGTATCTCAATGTGTGTATGGATCAGCTTGTTCGCTGGCATTCCTATTTATATTTGCGCTGTCCTCTAGCTGCAGCTATTCCTAACACTCCGTTATTGCTCGTTGGCCGCATTGCCAAAAACAATTGCTTTGCTCGTTCGTGTTGTTCTTGCAATGTGTAGAGTGAAAATAGTGAAATCGAATTCGAAATGTATTCGCCAAAACCAAATGAAATTCTTCGAAAAGAAAATTGCCGAGGCGTCAAATGATAAGTGAATTTGGAAAACATTGAATGTGGCAACAGCAACAACTAAGACAATAAGAATGACGTGGACAACGATAACGATTTCCACAACAACAAAATAAATACAAAAACAACAAGTCATTACAAAAGCAACAAGGATCTACATTTAACACTGCCGTATAGTATGCAATGAACAACAGCAATAACGACTCTGTTACGTTAGCAATTACAAAAACAACAACACCAACACTGTTAACAATAACAACATCAATAAAGTATTTACAACAACAATAACCAAGGTAATGATGCACGTTGCCATGCATCAAGCAATAACAGAAACAACAATCGGAAGCACACACATGACGACAGAAAGCCACCGCAATAACAACAACAAGCGCCAAACAACTACTACAACTATAATAGCAGCAGCAACACCAAAGGCATTATGATAGCCAGAAATCCAATTGCACGACAAAACAATACGGAAACGAACGTAAATCATTCGAGTGCGCTCAGCGATGATTGAATTAAGGAATTACATTGCGATTTCGTAAGTATTGCGGCCGGTTTGGAGATACCTGTCGAGGTCTGAGCTGTAAGAAATTTCAGCCATCTAGTGTTGTAGAAGCAGGTTGGAACTAAATTCTAGTAACCGATTATCCAACCTTGTTTGCATACAATGACTTGATTTTAGTCGGTCAGTTTGCATGGCAGCTATAATTGTTAGATATTGGCAGATCCGACAAATGAACAGCTTCTTGAGGACAAACGGACGTTTGCAAAATTTCAGATTGACATCTCAAAAACTGAGAGGTATATGTTGAAAAACTGCAATCCGTAGGTAGCCACCGATATTAACAATGTAGATAAACGTTTTAACAAACTTCAAAGAAATCGCGTTTAAATAACTGTAAAGTAGCTCTATTTACTCGTATATGAGAATAAGTTCTGCGACTTCAGGAGAATTCATCTAAGCTTATGGAGCCGCAGCAAAGTTCTCACTCGAAAAAAACTATATGTTAAACTAACTTTAAATTACAAAGAAGTCAAGTCTGTTACCAGTTACTGTTAATTTCTTTTAAATCTTGCATTTAGAGCAAGAAAATTCGCCGAAACAAGATCAACAACTGTAAAATTCTTTATTTGCTTTATAATCTTACTGGTGTTTGGAGAGCCACAAACCAATCGCACGATACCGGGACATTCCAGAGCCGAATGTGTAGACTCAGCTGTCCAACTTAGCATTTGCAAACTCTGCTTAAAACTTGAATCTATTTCATTGATTGGTTTTCATTTGGACTAGTCCAGTACCAGCTTACGACAAATATCATCAAAGTGATTAAATCAATAAATCTCCTCGTGGCTTAATCTATTACAATAATGATAAATTAAGGGACCCTGATCGCCTGTCGCGGTTAGTCCCAAATTTAATAAACGAGAAAGTTTTATACACTTGAAACCACGCTGGGAATGAATAGAAGAAAAGGTGTCACAATACTCACTCTACCGATTGGAACATTAACCCCTCAAATTCATACTGTCAAGGAAAAATTTATTCAGTAAGCCGACTGAAAGATTAAACCCTCAAATTCATGCTGGTAGTAAAAGGAAGGAGAGCTGTCGAATAAGCATTGAAAGTACCGATGGTTACTACTGAGAAGCCTCCTTCTTCGAACTTACTTACCAATTACAGGCATCCCACTACCGGCTACCATCTTTGAGTCCTTCAACACTCTAGCCTCAGTAAACAATGCTGTGCAACGACTTGCAACATTTCATATTTTCCACATCTTTTGTTTTCCGAATGTGCCACGCCAATGAGACAACCAGCTAACAAACCAAACGAAAACCATCTGTAAAATCCTAACAGCGCGCGAACCATTTCAATTTAAACCAGCTAAGCTTATGTTGGACGAGTATTGCGATATCGCATGTATGATTGGATAGCATGTACGAATACTTGATACTTGTAGATGAGTAGATGTTGTCGAAGAGACGACAACGACGAGACAGTCTCTTTCGTAAAGTTATTTGCTTGACTGTCAAAGCTATTGTGCGTTTCCAATTGACTGGACAAGCTCCTCGCTAGCGAGCTGACCGCCACAGTGCTTAACTGCTTAGTGTTGGAAAAGAAAGCTGTTCGTAAATTCGTAAACCATATACGCTAAATCGTTGCCTAAGGGCAATAAAGTGAAGGCGCAACCGGATACTGAGTGTGGAAGCTACTGTGCAATGAACCGCTGTCGATGGAGTATTACTGTAATTCAAGCGGGATCAATGGAAGCGAGTTAAATGCAGTAATGTGAGAAGTAGTGAAGTAGCTGGCAGCTGGAATAGTTTGTACGGCAAAACTTCTAGTTGTTGTTTACGAACGTAGATCCTTGTATGAAATCAGAAAATAGACAGGAAAGATGTTTGCTTGCAGTACTGGATAGATGAGAAGAGAGCAAAATTTCAAATGCAACTTAATGATTGCAAGTAAATAAAAAATTGTTGTCATATTTACTGTCGCAATAATTTGGAAGATTTCAAGGCACGTCAGAATGCGGCAGAATAGTGGTAGTATTCAAACAGACTGACAGCCTAACTCAAAGCTAACAAAATGATCTGACAAGTTCATTTAACCAAATCCGACAATTTTCTCACTGACGGTTCCGAACTCTCTGAAACTAAAATCTCGAATTATAAATCTGGAATGAAAAGCTTTGAGCTTTCTTCACGATTCTTTAATTCACAACGCCGCAACCACCAGCATAGGATTTCAACAAAACACTAACCGATGCGACGGGAAAAATCGGCTGCTGGAAAATTACAATTAACAAGTAAGGAAGGGCTAAGTTCGCATGTCACCGAACATTTTATACTCTCGCATCATAAAGTGATAATCGAGATTACATTATCCGTCATTTACATATTTTTCAAATACCGTATTTGTGTAAAGTTTTATTCCGCTATCATAATTGGTTCCTAATGTATTTATTATACAGAGAAGGCATCAGATGGAATTCAAAATAGCTTTATATTGCAAGAAGGCGTGGTTGTGGACCGATTTCACCCATATTTCGTACATGTCATCAGGGTGTTAAGAAAATATTATATACCGAATTTCATTGAAATCGGTCTAGTAGCTCCTGAGATATGGTTCTTGGTCCATAAGTGGGCGGCGCCACGCCCGTTTTCAATTTTTAAAAAAAGGCTGGGTGCAGCTTCCTTCTGCCACTTCTTCCGTAAAATTTAGTGTTTCTGACGTTTTTTGTTAGTCGGTTAACGCACTTTTAGTGATTTTGAACATAACCTTTGTATGGGAGGTGGGCGTGGTTATTATCCGATTTCTTCCATTTTTGAACTGTATATGAAAATACCTGAAGAAAACGACTCTGCAGACTTTGGTTGGCATAGCTATAGCAGTTTCCGAGATATGTACAAAAAAATTAGTAGGGGGCGGGCCCACGCCCACTTTTCCAAAAAAATTACGTCAAAATATGCCCCTCCCTAATGCAATCCTTTGTGCCAAATTTCACTTTATTTTCTTTATTTATGGCTTAGTTATGACACTTTATAGGTTTTCGGTTTTCGCCATTTTGTGGGCTTGGCAGTGGGCCAATTTTGTCCATCTTCGAACTTAACCTTCTTATGGAGTCAAGAAATACGTGCACCAAGTTTCATCATGATATCTCAATTTTTACTCAAGTTACAGCTTGCACGGACGGACGGACGGACGGATATATAACACTATATCTGACTCTTTTAGTTTTAGGGCTTACAAGAAACCGTTATGTGAACAAACTATAATACTTCCTCCTTAGCAACTTTGTTGCGAGAGTATAAAAAAGAGCAGGAGGAGGAGGAAGAGTAGGAGAAAGACTAAGAGGAAAGGTAAGACAGTTGCGAGTTGCATTGCAAGTGAAATGGTGGCTACACATACTATACACACCCACAAAGGTGCACGTACCTACACTCACATGGAAACGGCTCGCAGTGTATGGGTTAAAAGAGAAAAGAAAACTCAGCATGGCATTATGGACACCATGGCACATTTTAATGATACCAAATGGCTGCATCAATTACACGTGTATGTCTGTCAGCTATAAAGTGATCGTTGCATTGCATTCATTAGCAACATGTGCCTAACTTTGGTGCCGTAAAAAATAAAATGTACCGAAAGCCATTATTGCCAGACATTAACTAGCCATTAAAGGCGACCATCGCTGCGACCACCTGACCAACGAACGAATTTTATTTGCGAAATTTATTTAAATTGACTTAAAAAAAATTAATGAACTGCGTAAATGAGTATGCGGGCGAGAAGGAGGTGGAGAAGTGGCTTTTACTACAAATGACATTCCAATAGAATGAGCGGCTCTTGGAAGATAAATTGTTATGTAATCACGAACCCATTTGGCTCGAAGACTGTGATGGCTTGTTCTTTGCAGCGCATTAAGATGTGGTCAATTTCCTCCACAAAATGTGAAAAGCAGAAAGTCCAAAGTAGAGTAAAATGTACATGGAAAATAATAAAACCACGAAGCAAACTGTGGTAAAAAAACAGTAAGACTTTTTAATTTACATTTCGCACGATAACCCATTCGTCGAAATATTTTTTTTCTAGATTGCTATGACTGTCAGTGACATCTGTACCAAATGTCACATCAAAATAATCATTAGTGTTTAGTATACGCTTGCCTTTCTGAAGTACATAAAATGCATTCGGCGATTTTTACGTTGAGTGAAATTATTCAACAAAGTCGTTCCATGAAATTTTGTGTGCGGAATCAAATTTATGCTGCTTAAACGTTTAGAATGCTGGAAAAGGCCTTCGGTAATAAGTGTTTGTCACGAGCAAGTGTTTTTAATTGGTACAAAATAACCAAAGAGGGAATTTGGGCCTAAGAAAAGTGAAAGCACGATTAGTTCCAAAATCACTAATGTTTTCGAAAAACAGCATCTGTGAAACGATGTTTCCGACTATTCGAAAATCATGAAACATACTGTTACTGGCGACGTGTCTTGGACCTATGCTGACGACCTGGGACCAGACGATCAATCGGCGGATATCGGCGGAATCTAAAAAAGCACGATAAATTAGGCCAAAAATCAAGGTTATGTTGACAATTTTCTTCAATTATCGAGGTGAGGTGCACTCCGAACACCCTCCGACCAGCCAAACTGTCTCCAAGGATTACTATTGGAGTGTTATGCGTCGTTTGCGCGCAGCTATTCGTAAAAAGAGGCTAGAATTATGGGTCTTGGGTTTTGAACCATTATAATGTACCTTTGCGTACGGCATTGATTCGTCGTGAATTTTAGCCGGAAAATTGTCATTCACAACTGTTTCTTGGATTAAAAAAAACCTTGTCACAAGTGTATTGGGGCAAAGGAAGTTTACTTTGAGGGTGACGACATAGGTTTTGAAGAATAAATTAAAAATTTTAAAATTGTGAACAAAGTCTTACTATTTTTTTCTCATAGTAGTACATCACAGAAAGCTCAAATAGCCCATTTCGCAGAGTTTGTTGTTATGTTCACAACTCATTCAGCATCATAGATGATGTAAACTCTTTCAATGTGTTACCTTAAAACACAGTCCGGCAACTATCTTTTGGAACCAAATAGCTCGAAGCTCCTTGGAAGTCCATTCAGACTAGATGGCGTCTTCGGAAAAGGTGCGAATCAATATATGTATTACCAAGCTAGGCAGTCTTCGTTTTGAAAAGAAAAGGTTAATAAATTCTAAATATATCAATTCTACATATCTGCCGTGCCTTACTTAAGCTTATCAAAACCAATGAATATCCACGGAGAACAAACCTGCGGAGCTCGAAATGCCCCTGCATATCAGTCTTAAGGGGTTAGAAACGGCTTCCATTTTAAACCTCTGGAATAAAAGGTTTTTTTTTCGAGACGTAATGCAAAATGTATAAAGAGCGCTGGTACTATGTATCTATGCTATGGAGAATGGCGAATCTTATTCGTTCCGAAGGTGGACCCGTTTTGATAGCCTAGAGTGATGACATAGCTATACTAATAACGGGGAACATCGTAGATACAATCAGTAGCGTGATGAACAAACCTCTATGGGTCAAACACTGATGGGCGATATCGGCCAATCTAGATGTATATGCCAAAAAACGGATACGGTATTCTTTAGAAAGAATAATATTCCGACATACCTGTGGAACGGGGTTGAGTTAAAAATTAAGAAGCATTCCAAGACCCTGGGAGTAATTTTGGACAAGCGAGCCGAATGAGTACTAGTAATGACAATACATGCCTAAAGTGCAGGGAAGTAGGCATGAGAGTCACTGGAATACATCCTTTGCATCTGTCCAGACTTATATGGAATTATATAAGAATTTAAGAGATATTAAGTCGCTTGAGCATCAGCGCAAATTTAACTGAACTTCTATATGTCATTACTACGAAAAACAGAAGGTCCATGTATGAGGTTACTGCAAGTCAGTAGAACCTAACCCAACCTCCTGCCTGGAAAGGTCTCAAATCGAAAAATCAAAAATAAAATTATCATTACTTTTGCTGAACACAGGTAAAAATTGTTTTTCTTCCATCATTACCTGACAAATATAACTAAGCAGTTCGTCCGAAAATTTTAAGTCGATGGGTTCCGTCGGATTGGTTTCGCCATCAACCTCAAATAAAACTGAAATGGGTTTATTTACCAGAAGATACAAGATCCTTATGGTGCTGCTGCTGCAAATGGGGGACCGGCAACCGGCGGATACGGGGAAAAATCTAGGGCTAATCCTGGATAGAACGCTTTCAAGGAAGTCGAATATCGAAAAAAGAGCAAATAAGGCATCGGTTGCCTTATACTGCTGTAGAGGAGCCATTGCCAAAAAGTCGGATCTCTCACCGAACGTGGTTTTCTGGCTCTACGACAACATAGTCGTGGAGGGCTCTAGAAAATACAACACTTACAAGGAAACTCGAAAGCGTTCAACAGGTGGGCTCACCAGCACATGGGATGAACTAAAGCTCAATCTAACCATGGCACGTCATTTTACATATGGTGCCTGTAAACATCGCCAGAACGTGTATGTCTTCGAATGTTGCTATCAGACTCAAAAAATCTGGATACATATATGAAGACATGTCGTGTGCAATATTTTTCAAGCCGAGATTGCAAAAAGGTAGCAGTAGATTTACTGCTACGGATTGAAGCCGCCTTCAGAGAAGTGACAATCAACTTAGATAGGAGGGCAGAGATACTAGCCTTGAACTCATTAACAGTGCGTTCAGGGAGTGTCCGTATCCTCTTGTGTTCTACTACTAGATAGGTGAGCTTCACGGAAGCGTTGCCAGCTCTGAGCGCTGTAGCAAAATCCTTTTGGCCCAAGATCGATATCAAGAGATCTAATAATCTCTTTGCCTTCGGTAAGGCTGGCCTTTCCCTAGTTGTGGGGGTTTTAACAGTTCATTGCCGCCTTTGCGTCCATGCTGTAAGGCTGGGAATCTTACCAGACGCCATCAGCAGAAGCTGTGTTGAAGAAGACGAGGTGGAAGCAACTCAACACCTTCTTCTACTACCAGAGAAACTCCTTGGCCGTTCTTAGAATGCTTTTATCGTATAATCACTTGTGCTAATGAGCAACAAAACGCTTTTTTATTATAATTATAATTTTTTCATGTAAAATAAACTAAGCAGATTTCAGGGGCTATACCAGTGTGACGCATGCAAAATTAGGCTATTTCCGTGAATTTTTTTAAGCGAAAGTAAGCGATTGAATATTTCGAACTTCTTTGAACGTAATAAGGTACATATATTTTCAGCTATATTTTAAATTTTTTTTTTTAAATTGTTGAAAAATAACACAGTTATGGGACAAAAAAAAGAAAATCGTATTTTTAGGCAAAAAATTGCCGTTTTTTTAATGCCAAATTGACAATTTTCAACCAATCAACAAGATCGTAGGTAACTGTGTAGTAAATATATCGAAAAATACTCAGTTTTAATTTAAGTCGATCGGTCAATTTCTCGTTGAGTTATGACGCCAGCAATTTTAAAAAATATCCTTTCGAGAAAAACGCGTTTGAAGACTCACTTACAGTGTCCAGCACTCGAAGTGTAACCAATTAATAAAGACATAAATTTGGTTTAGAAAATTATTTTTATTTATTTTAAATTACGAAATGTGTTAAAATAACCATAAATTTAGGACCACTTCACTTTTGCTCGATATAACCACCTTTTGCCTTAACTATGGCCTTGAGACGGTCAAAAAACGAGTCGCAAGCTGCCTGAATGTGACTTGCCGGTATTTTGGCCCACTTACGGACAATGGCTTTCTTCAGCATCTCGAGACTGGTGTATTTTTTACTTTGGACTTTGCTCTCCAAAATGGCCGAAAGAGAATACTCCATTGGATTCGCATCTGGTGAATTCGAGAGCCATTGTGTGATCGTAATGAAGTTCGGAACGTTCTTTTTTAGCCATTCTTGGTTCACTCGCACTATGTGAGACGGTGCTGAGTCTTGTTGAAACGCCCATGGTTAGCGACCGAAATGTTGGTTTGCTCTCGGCTTCAAAGCAGCTTCCAGAACACTTTCCCGATAATATGTTACACTTACTTTGACGCCAGGCTCGATGAAAACAATTGGAGAGCGCCCATCTGCGGTGACAGTTGTTGCGGGTGCCGCTTCCTGGTGGTACCGATGTCTTAGATTCTCCTATGAACGGTCGGTCAATTAAACTCTATCGTTTTGAGAGTTTACGAATTGCTCAATTGGAAAAATTTTTTCGTCAGAAAAAACAACGCTCGGAATTTGACCGCTTTCGGCCAAGCGAAGCAACTGCTTCGCTCTCTCAAGTCTTACTTGTTGCTGCGGATGCTGAGGTGGGATATTTTCAGTTCCTTAGCCATTTGATTGGCACTTCGTCGTGGATTTCGCTCAAGTCGTTTCTTCACTTTCCGAACCATTTCACGTGACGTTGCAGTCTTTTGATGACCACCTTCATGGCGTTTTGCAACTTTGTTGCTAGAGTATAAAAAAACCAAAAAAACGCATTTAGACGGAAGTATATTACATGCTCTTATTTATATATGTATGCGACCACGTATTTATGTATACACAAACACACAAATGAATATGTGTTATTAGTTTCAGTCAGTACGTCCTTGGACCGCAGCAACCACAAGCATTAATAAAATTGTGGTTGCTTTGTGTTGCAAGCGACGTGTTTAGATATTAACAACAACATTTAGATATTGCAACAAATTCTCATACACACATATTTACATAAATATAAAAAAGTGTAAATTTACTTTCGCATCCGCAAAATAACATGCAACATGCAGCAACACACAGATAAGTGCATAATTTAAAGAAACGAAACTCTTTAGCTGGAGCCTGCTTGTGTCGCGTTACTAATTTTTTTAAAGAAATTTCAGCATTTTTTTTTAACTTCAACATCTTTGCTGCCAAAAATTAATCCCCAAAACATAAAAAATATATGAAAAATGAACTAATGCCAAAAGTGAAAAAAAATGATTGATGATGAGGAAGCATAGCCTATCGTTTCAAAAAGTCAACCTCACCTTCGCGCGATACTTCCGGCTTTTTAAGAAAAACCTAGAAAAATTTGTATGGTCATACCATCATCGCAGAGAAAGGTAGGTAAGTAGATAGGCTGGTTGTCTGATCATGTACATAAGCTTTTGGAAAGCCCATTTTTACACCACCAGGACTGCTCTCATTCTATAATGTCCTCTCTAAATCACCCCGTGCTTCTTCGTGCTATTGGCATGACTAGCAATTATACAGTGACCTATTAGCACCCCTATTAGAACTCTTATGTAATTCCTTTTTTAATTTTATTAGTCAGAATGTGTGGCCCATTTCCATTCATGACACGTTTGCCTGCTTGTGAAGCAAGTTATGAGATTGACTCCATTGTGTTAATGAGATACTTACTCTTAACGTATCGCATTCTTACGGTATCGTATCGTGCCGTACATTAAATAAAAAAAAGCGTTTGTCAGGATTTTTTCAATAGTATATTCAATAACAATGTTTGTTTGTGTGTGTGATTGTTAAATTAAAAATAAATACATATTTCATGTTATTCTAAAAATTGATTTTTAAGAAACGGAAAATATTATGTTATCTCGTGGTATACGTGTCACAGCGTCGGTCGACGATTGCTGACTACTCTTGTTCTCGTCGATGTTTCTAACATTCATTTACAGTCGGCCTTTCCTGATAAGCTTGAGCGACCTCGCTCAACTCGTTATTGACTATTTCTTTTTCGTTGTCGTCGTCTTCTTCTAACTGACACCAGCGTTTCAACTTATCGATGGAGTAAGCAGAAGAATAATGCTTTCTAGTGCGTCGTGTTTGTGGAAGATCTTCTACCACATATCGGTCGTGGTCAAGGTCGTTTTCTTGACATACCTATGCTTGGTGGTTCATTTTCGGCTAGAACTAAGTCACCCTCTTGGAAAGTATGCGGAGTTGCGTGTGCTGCATCGAAACGAGATTTCGCAGCTGCTCGTTTTTCATTAATTCTTTTAGCTGCTGTTTCGCGGAGATCTGTTAGTTGTTTGTCATTTAATGCTTCGTCGTTTGCTTGCAAGCTTAGAATAACTCTGTTGCGTAAAAGATCACATGGCTTGTACCCATACGAGAGCTCGTGAGGTGTACAACCCGTGGTACTGTTATTCATAGTGTTTATGCACCTCTGTACACAGCGAATCTTTTCGTCCCATTTCTTATCTACAGAATTCATCGGTAATAACATAGACAAAATTGTGCGATTTGTTCTTTCTGCGTGTTAATTCGCTCTTGGTGTTCGCACCGCCGTGAGAATATGTTTTATATCATTTTCGAAAAAGTACATTTCGAATTCGCGAGAAGTGAAAGCAGAACCTCTATCTGTCACAATACGTAATGGCATTCCAACATAACTACTTGCTTCGTTTAATGCTTCGATGACATAGCGAGTTGCTGTATTCTTAACGGGATATAGCGTTGTAAATTTTGTGAATGAGTCGACGATAACCAAAAGATGTTCTTTTCCTTTTGAGCTTTTCGGAAATGGACCCAAATGATCCATATGGATAGTTCTGAATGGAACTGGTTCGATGTCACTGAAGTGGTACTGTATTTCGGATTTACCGCCTTTTCGTTTATTGTAAGCACAATCCATTCAAGATAAAAATAATTGTTTGACAAAATTTCGCATTCGTGGAAACCACATAAAGGGTTTCAATCGTTCTAACGTCTTTTCGACACCCATGTGTCCTGCGTGCATATGACAATCTTGGACAACTCTATGACGTAGTGTTCGTGGTACAACCCAAAGAAGTTTGTCGTCAACTTTTCGTAAAAGTCTTCCATGCTGTAGTACATACTCTTTATCTTCAACATTGTTGTTTGTTTTCATATTGTTTACAATTTGACTAGCGTTCGTCCTATAACTGCATGCTAAAAAGCCAGTCATCTTTATCTATCACTGCTTTATCAATACGTAAGTCTACTACTTCGATTGTTCGTGCTCCTTTGTATGGAACTCGGCTGAGAGCAACGACGTTCTCCATGTTAAAATTTCGAGTCGAATTCCGACCTTCAATGTCAGCAACAATCTTTGTACGGCGAACCACCATTTACACTCAATCTTACAAGTGTTCCAGTCACTCCTGTAACCACTTCTAAAGACATAACATTCTGCTGTGTCAGAAAATTATTTTATTTATTTTATACTCTCGCAACAATGTTAAAATGAGAGTATTATAGTTTTGGACCACATAACTTCTTGCTCGATGTAACCACCTAAAACTTAAAGATGGCAGATATGAGACGGTTATATATAAAGCCGCAAGCTGATCCGAGGGTGACTCGTTTGGTACGGCCCAGTTACGGAAACTGGATGTCTGTCTGCATCTCGAGTCTGGTCTATTCCGTCCGTTTGACTTTGCTCTCCAAAATGGGCCGAACTTGAGCATAAATGATTGATTCGCATCTGGTGAAACTTGTACACGTATTGTGTTGATTCTATAAGAAGGTCGGAAGTTCGAAGATAGGCAAAATCGGCCAACTGCCACGCCCACAAAATGGCGGAAACCGAAAATCTATAAAGTGTCATAACTAAGACAGAAATAAAGATATTAAAGTGAAATTTGGTTCAAAGGATCGCATTAGGGAGGGGCATATTTGAACGTAATTTTTTTGGAAAAGTGGGTGTGGCCCCGCCCCTTACTAAGTTTTTTGTATATATCTCGGAAACTACTATAGCTATGTCAACCAAGCTCTACAGAGTCGTTTCCCTCAGGCATTTCCATATACAGTTCAAAAATGGAAGAAATCGGATAATAACCACGCCCACCTCCCATACAAGGATTATGTTGAAAATCACTAAAAGTGCGTTAACCGACTAACAAAAAACGTCAGAAACACTAAAGTTTACGGAAGGAATTGCAGAAGGAAGTTGCACCCAGGCTTTTTTGAAAAATTGAAAATGGGCGTGGCCTCGCCCACTTATGGACCAAAAACTATATCTCAAGAACTTCTGTACCGATTTCAATGAAATTCGGTACATAATATTTTCTTAACACCCTGATGACATGTACGAAATATGAATGAAATCGGTTTACAACCACGCCTTCTTCCAATATATCGCTATTTTGAATTCCATCTGATGTCTTCTCTGTATAACATATATAATACAATGATGAGTATATGCAAATTTACTATCGCATCCGCACATAAGGATGACCAATGAGCTTGATCGCGTTACTAATTGTTTTAAAGAAATTTCAGAATAAACCTTTACACAAATACGAAAAATGTATTTGAAAATTGATGATGAGGAAATGACGTATAATGAAATCTCGATTATCACATAAGCTTTTGGAAAGCCCATTTTTACACCACCAGGACTGCTCTCATTCTATAATGTCCTCTCTAAATCACCCCGTGCTTCTTCGTGCTATTGGCATGACTAGCAATTATACAGTGACCTATTAGCACCCCTATTAGAACTCTTATGTAATTCCTTTTTAATTTTATTAGTCAGAATGTGTGGCCCATTTCCATTCATGACACGTTTGCCTGCTTGTGAAGCAAGTTATAGATTGACTCCATTGTGTTAATGAGATACTTACTCTTAACGTATCGCATTCTTACGGTATCGTATCGTGCCGTACATTAAATAAAAAAAAGCGTTTGTCAGGATTTTTTCAATAGTATATTCAATAACAATGTTTGTTTGTGTGTGTGATTGTTAAATTAAAAATAAATACATATTTCATGTTATTCTAAAAATTGATTTTTAAGAAACGGAAAAATAAATATTATGTTATCTCGTGGTATACGTGTCACAGCGTCGGTCGACGATTGCTGACTACTCTTGTTCTCGTCGATGTTTCTAACATTCATTTACAGTCGGCCCTTCCTGATAAGCTTGAGCGACCTCGCTCAACTCGTTATTGACTATTTCTTTTTCGTTGTCGTCGTCTTCTCTAACTGACACCAGCGTTTCAACTTAATCGATGGAGTAAGCAGAAGAATAATGCTTTCTAGTGCGTCGTGTTTGTGGAAGATCTTCTACCACATATCGGTCGTGGTCAAGGTCGTTTTGACATACCTATGCTTGGTGGTTCATTTTCGGCTAGAACTAAGTCACCCTCTTGAAAGTATGCGGAGTTGCGTTTTCGTCCCATTTCATTATTCACGGAGATCTGTTAGTTGTTTGTCATTTAATGCTTCTTCGTTTGCTTCGAAGCTTAGAATAACTCTGTTTGCATCACGTGGCTTATATCCATAGAGAGCTCGTGAGGTGTACAGCCCGTGGTACTGTTCTGCGTGTTTACCACTGTACACAGCTCTTGGTGTTCTTATCTGCAAAATTCGTCGGTAATAACGTAGAGAATTGTACATTGTTCTTTCTGCGTACCATTCGCTCTTGGTGTTCGCACCGCCGTGAGAATATGTTTAGATATATCATTTTCCGAAACAGTTTTTCGAATTCGCGAGACGTGAAAGCAGAACCTCTATCTGTCACAATACGTAATGTCATTCCCAACATAACTACTTGCTTCTGGATGACATAGGATGGAGTCATGTGTAGAAGTTCACGCAAGTGAGGAAAGTTCTCTGATCGCCATTCACTTGGGAGTGGCCAGAAACGATTCTTTACACATGGCTCAAGCAGCTCACTACTTCCGGTCTTTGACCAAGTATCCTCTGGGTAGCCTAAGAACATCCGTTCGAAGGCGAGCTAAAGTGAGAAGGCGAAACATTCCCTACATAGGGTTGTGCGCTGGGCTTGGGACCCGCCACGTAAAAAACAATACCAATGAAAAGTTAAAAACAGCCTCGGATGAGAGACCCCTTTTGATGACGACCATGGCAAACGGAATAAGGACTACGATTTGAGGGCATGCACCTGGAATGTCCGGACCCTTAATTGGGAAGGTGCCGCTGCCCAGCTGGTTGATGTCCTCGCAAAAATAAAGGCTGATATCACCGCCGTCCAAGAAATGCGATGGACGGGACAAGGACAGAGATGAGTAGGTCCTTGTGACATTTACTACAGTGGCCATATAAAGGAGCGCAAGTTTGGTGTTGGATTCGTGGTGGAGAGAGACTCCGTCGCCGAGTACTATCATTCACTCCGGTGAATGAACGTCTAGCCACAATCCGCATCAAAGCGAGGTTCTTCAACATATCGCTGATTTGCGCCCACGCCCCGACGGAAGAGAAGGACGATGTGACCAAAGATGCCTTCTATGAGCGCTTGAGCGCGCTTATGAGAGCTGCCCCGCCACGATGTCAAAATCGTGCTTGGCGACTTTAACGCCAGGGTGGGCAAAGAAGGTATATTTGGCACTACGGTCGGTAAATTCAGCATCCACGACGAAACATCCTCAAATGGGTTGAGGCTGATTGACTTCGCCGGGGCCCGAAATATGGTTATCTGTAGTACTAGATTCCAGCACAAGAAGATTCATCAAGCTACCTGGCTGTCTCCGGGTCGAAAAACTACCAACCAGATCGATCATGTTGTGATAGACGGAAGACACGTCTCCAGTGTTTTAGATGTGCGTGCGCCCGAGGTCCTAACATCGACTCGGACCACTATCTTGTTGCAGCTAAGATTCGCACCCGCCTCTGTGCAGCAAAAACGCACGCCAACAAACACAAGGAAGGTTCGACGTCGAGAAGCTGCAATCACAACAGACAGCCGAACGATTTCTACTCGGCTTGCACTCCTGCTCTCTGAGAGCACTCGTCAACAACTCGGTATAAGGGAACTGTGGACGGCATTTCGAACCTCCTTACGTATAGCTGCAACCGAAACCATTGGTTTTCGGAAAGTGCAAAAGAACAGCTTGGTACGACGAGGAGTGCCGTGTCGCAGCGGAGAGAAAAACAGGCTGCCCTACCCTCGCAACGTTACGATCGACCACTACACGTGCGGGATGGGATAGATACCGAGAGTTGAAGAGAGGAAGCGAGACGCATTTTTGCAGACAGAAGAAGAAAGAGGCTGAAATGAGCGAGTACGAAGAGCTTGATAAGCTGGCCGACAGGGGTAATGCTCGAAAATTCTACGAAAAATGCGGCGGCTTACAGAAGGTTTCAAGACCGGAGCATACTCTTGTAGAACCCCAAAGGTGATCTAGTCACTGATGCCCAGAGCATACTCTTAAATTATGGAGGAACACTTCTCCAGCCTGCTGAATGGCAGTGAACGCACAACACCAGGAGAAGGAGAACCCGATTCCCAATCGATGACGATGGAGCAGACGTTCCATTACCCGACCATGAAGAAGTTCGAATAGCAATTGCCCGCCTCAAGAACAACAAAGCGGCAGGGGCCGACGGATTGCCAGCCGAGCTATTCAAACACGGCGGCGAAGAACTAATAGGGAGCATGCATCAGCTTCTTTGTAAAATATGGTCGGACGAGAGCATGCCCAACGATTGGAATTTAAGTGTGCTATGCCCAATCCATAAAAAGGAGACCCCACAATCTGCGCCAACTACCGTGGGATTAGCCTCCTCAACATCGCATATAAGGTTCTATCGAGCGTATTGTGTGAAAGATTAAAAAGCCCACCGTCAACAAACTGATTGGACCTATCAGTGTGGCTTTAGACCTGGAAAATCAACAACCGACCAGATATTCACCATGCGCCAAATCTTGAAAAGACCCGTGAAAGGAGAATCGACACACACCACCTCTTCGTCGATTTCAAAGCTGCTTTCGACAGCACGAAAAAGGAGCTGCCTTTATGCCGCGATGTCTGAATTTGGTATCCCCGCAAAACTAATACGGCTGTGTAAACTGACGCTGAACAACACGCAAAAGCTCCGTCAGGATCGGGAAGCGACCTCTCCGAGCCGTTCGATACCAAACGAGGTTTCAGACAAGGCGACTCCCTATCGTGCGACTTCTTCAACCTGCTCCTGGAGAAAATAGTTCGAGCTGCAGAACTAAACAGAGAAGGTACCATCTTCTATAAGAGTGTACAGCTGCTGGCGTATGCCGATGATATTGATATCATCGGCCTCAGCACACCGCGCCGTTAGTTCTGCTTTCTCCAGGCTGGACAAGGAAGCACAGAAAAATGGGTCCTGGCAGTGAACGAGGGCAAAACGAAATATCTCCTGTCATCAAACAAACAGTCGTCGCACTCGCGACTTGGCTCTCACGTCACTGTTGACAGTCATAACTTTGAAGTTGTAGATAATTTCGTCTATTTGGGAACCATCATTAACACCACTAATAATGTCAGCCTGGAAATCCAACGCAGGATTGCTCTTGCCAACAGGTGCTACTTCGGACTGAGTAGGCAATTGAAAAGTAAAGTCCCCTCTCGACGAACAAAAGCTAAACTCTATAAGTCGCTCATAATTCCCGTCCTGCTATATGGTGCAGAGGCTTCGACGATGTCAACAACTGATGAGTCGACGTTGCGAGTTTTCGAGAGAAAAGTTCGGCGAAAGATTTATGGTCCTTTGCGCGTTGGCCACGGCGAATATCGCATCCGATGGAACGATGAGCTGTACGAGATATACGACGACATTGACATAGTTCAGCGAATTAAAAGACAGCGGCTACGCTGGCTAGGTCATGTTGTCCGAATGGACGAAAACACTCCAGCTCTGAAAGTATTTGACGCAGTACCCGCCGGGGGAAGCAGAGGAAAAGGAAGACCTCCGCTCCATTGGAAAGACCAGGTGGAGAAGGACCTGGCTTCGCTTGGAATATCCAATTGGCGCCACGTAGCGAGAAGAAGAAACGACTGGCGCGCTGTTTGTAACTCGGCTATAATCGCGTAAGCGGTGTCTATGCCAATTAAGAAGAAGAAGAACTTTTAACCACCATCTGGCGATCCGTGGTATGAGCTCTTTCTTTTGCATAGTCGTTTTAATTGCGCTACAGTCTGTTCTAACCTTAATCATTTCACCATAAATATAATATCGAAATCGTTCTAGAGACTATATAACGGCTAGAATTTCGAGTTCATAACTATGAAACTTTTGTTCGTCGACGCTAGTTGCTCTACTGTAATATGCTATTGGCTTAAAATCATCTTTTTCGCGCTGCAATAATACGCCGGCCAAACTTCCGTATGCAGCTCATGGTCTGCATCAACACGATATGCTACCAATACTGGTCGGGATACTAATTTGAATTTTATTTGCCCAAATGCGCTATCAGGGGTTATAAGTGCCGTGTATTTGCGACTTTCAGGTGCGATTGGGATTAGATAATATCCACTATTTAAATCTAGAATCGTAAAAAATTTATATTGCTTAGCTTGGTGAAGTTGTTCCTCGATATTTGGAACCGGAAAATTTTCTTTTTCAATTAACAAATTTAAACGACGGCAATCTACGCAAAGTCTATCGCTTCCATCTTTTTTTTAACTAATACAATCGGGCTTGCAAATTCTGATGAGGATTTTTTTATAATATCGTTATCTTCGAGATCTTTAATCATTTGTGTAGTTATCATTCGCTTTGGAGCTGACACTCGATAAGGCGCTTGCGCAATAATCTTTTTTGATTTTAAACCAAATTGCATTTCAATTAAGTGTGACTTACCAATGCCGTTTAATCCGCTCGAGAACACATCATTGTAGTTTTCCAGTAACTCTTGCAGTTTACGCTTTTGATCAGCACTACTTACATTATTTGTAAAACACTCGTCATCAGGTAACGTACGTAGCATAACGACGTTCAGAATCCAACTTTAATTGACCATTCTTCACCGTAAACATCACGCCTTTACGCGCTACGACATCTTGACCCAGTAGAAAATCAGTTTCCAACATATTATCTGCAACAATATAGACCAGCACGTTGACCTTTGCTTCACCTATTACTATGTCGAGCATACACCTCTCCCGCATCATGTATCTTCCACCACTGATTCCGTTTAAATGTGCACAACACTCTTCAGGTTCAATTCTCAACATATCGACCCTTGACTTTCGAACTAAACTGCACTCGCTACCAGTATCGATTAACGCTTCAAAAATTCTGCCGTTTACGTTAACTTTCTTAACAAAACATTTCTCATCTCGTGTCAGATCAGCTTTTCGAACGTTATGTCCTACTTGCTTACAACCACAATTGATCGGTTCGTTTCGTTTATGCACTTTACCACAATCAGCACATCTTGAACGCTTCTGCTCCTTCATACCTTTACTTAATAAGTGGCCTATCTCACCACAATTGTAACAAACGTTTTTTTTGCTTTCACTATTCGCTGCTTGCTGTCGCGGTACGTCCTTCGCATTAGTTCCAAAATTTTGTTTAAACGTGGTAACTTTAACACGCTTTCTTAACCACTCTTCAATTATCTCGCGCATTTGCTTCGTACTTTCAAACCTCTGCGCTGCAATGGCACTTTGTAACTCGGAATGATTCAAACCCTGTCGCGTATTGGATTATTGCAGGTTCACTTAGTTGAAATCGCTTGCCTAGGGCATTCACTCTAAAACAGTAGTCGGATATACTTTCACCTGTTCTGCGTCCCGATTAATTCATCATACGATGAATTTGAGCTTCATCATAAGACATGCAAAAACGTTTCTCAACAGTGCAGTGCACAGTGGGTAAAGTGTCTAACCACATACAAGCGACTCCTTTCAATTGCCCATAAACCGCTACTAAAACACATTTTTCGTATAGTTGGTAAGCTCTCATAACTCTGCTAACACGATCAATAAACTGCTGAACTGTGAGCGACTGCGTATTGGTTGGATCAAATTCCGACATCATGTCCGATATTTCTCTAATCGACCGAAAACCACCGACATATGCATTTGTAAGAATTGACGGCGTCGAAACTTGACAAACATTTTCGATTGCGTTTTGATTATTGACATTCGGTTGCCCTACATTCGCGTCAATTGTTCGTTGATTATTCTGCTGCAGCATGCCGACAATAGTTTCCATCATACCACGTAAATCATTGATTTGCTCTTGCAGCCCCGAATATATAACTGTGGGAGATTCAATTTCATCACCACCGATTTTTCGTATTAAGCGTAATTCTAGCTCTGCTCTAGAACCAGAAGTAGATAAGCCTTTTTCGCGCAGTATCACTTTTAATTGATCGATTTTTAGTTCGTTTATTTTAGGCATCGTGGATTGTTTTATTATTATTTTTTAATACGCTTTTATTAGCTTCACTTGTATGTATGTATGTATGTATGTATGTAACTTTTTTAAGTGATACTGAAACCTAGAATATTTGAGCGACACTGTGGGAAGGCATATGTATGTATGTATGTCTGTATGTATGTATGTATGTAACTTTTTTTAGTGGTACTGAAACGTAGAAGTTTAAGCAGCTCACCAAAAATATGCAATATCTATATAAAACTAGTTTTGGCGACATTTGAGTAGCATATGTACATACTGAAATATACATAAGTATGTATATCCTTAAAGAAAGTATACTTTATATAGATATAATTATGTATATAAGTATAACCGCGCACCAGAAGAAATAATATCAAATAATGCAAAACAAGTGACTTTTAGGTAATAAAAAAATTAATACTTATAATAAAATTTTTGTAGTAAGAAAAAAATTCAGATACTAGTTTTCAAAATGCCTCCGAGAAGCAACTGCAGTAGAAAACTCCTTTTTTTAACTTTGGCTGTCACATCGATGTGAGCTTTTTAAAAATTGTCACCGAATCTAATGGCGGAGAATACGATTTAAGTTATATTCGTTTATATTTCACAATATTGGTAAATCTCATAGAAGAAAAAATAAATTCTTTCAATATAAAATAAGAATTCATAAATATTTTAAATACACAAAGAAATACTCTACCTACCCCTTACTTGAACCCCTCTACCTGAAAAAATGGAGCTTACCGGGTCGACCACTTGAATTATAAGTGCTAGTCAAGAACAATAGAAATGGATTAACCAAAGTTTGTACCGTTACTTTTTTGGTTCCCGCGCGACATCATAAATATAATAAATATCAGGAATATATTAGGTATACAATCAAACGAAAAAAAACAGTCGAAGTGTACGGTTGTAACAATTTAAAATTATAAGCGAAATATATCGTCACCTGAAATGCAAAATAACGTAACAACATTTTCGGAAATTTACAGTGGCATGAATGAAACACGAAATAAAATGGAACATGAGTGAAAAAAAAATTTAATATTGATTAAAATTGGTTTATATCTGATCGCAGAACCTGAAAATGTTGGACATATGTAATATTATGTATGTAATTTGAAGTAGTGAATCGTAATCAATAAGACACTCAATTTTGAATTTTTTGATGATACGTTATTTTGCATTTCAGGTGACGATATATATGTATTTACATAGATTTTCAAAAAATCTGTGCGTCGTATAATATATTTGATTAAAATGTTTTCATTATAAACCAATAAATTAATTTTATTTAACGAATTGTTTATACAAAAAACAACAAATCTCAGTGAAAGAATGGAAAGATCGTCAGAACACTTAAGCGAATTAGAATAAATAAAGGAGAAGAGCCTTCTTATATGAGAAGTTATAGAGCTAAGCAATCGAAGGAAGACAGAGAGACTCGCTTAAAGCAAATGCGTCAGCATGCAGCAGAAAGCCGAGCCTCAGAACCAGAGGAAGTCAGAAGGGATCGTTTGCAGCAAATGCGTCAGCATGCAGCGGAAAGCCGAGCCTCAGAACCAGAGCAAGGCA
The DNA here is from genome assembly GCF_016617805.1 of Bactrocera tryoni. Classification (NCBI taxonomy): domain Eukaryota; kingdom Metazoa; phylum Arthropoda; class Insecta; order Diptera; family Tephritidae; genus Bactrocera; species Bactrocera tryoni. Next base: position 66,993 of record NW_024396551.1, read on the forward strand.
GAGAGGCTTGTTTGCAGCAAATGCGTCAGCATGCAGCGGAAAGCCGAGCATCAGAATCAGAACAAGCCAGAGAAGCTCGTTTGATGCAAATGCAGAAACAAAATGAAGAGGTCCGAAGGTTACGTAAAGCCAGTATAACGAGCTTTAGGCAGGCAATTAACTCGTTTTGCGATGCGATATGTGAAGTTTGTACTAAACGATGCTATAAACATCAAATTTTTAAGTGGATTGTACGAGTAGATGCTATAGCAAACACATATTTGCCTAATGAATTAAAGCAAAAAAAATGTTTGGTTGTTTGCAATCGTTATAAAACCCATTTGAATTCAATGGAAAATATTCCACCATCTAAATCTTATTGGATCAATCTAGATCCAGGCTTTATTCCAGTCGTGATTTCGGAATTATCTCAAGCCGAGCAAAGGCTGATTTCACGTATTATTCCATTTCTTAAAATTATAAAATTAAGCGGTGTATTTGTGCAATATAGTTTTCGAGGTCAAGCAGTATTGTTTGCTCAGGATGTTTTCGAAGTTACTGAAAAACTTCCGAACATGTTATCAAGAATCACTAATAATGCTGGAATAGTTGCCATTACTGAATTTTTGGGAAATATTAATGTAACGCGACAGTTTTCAGTATCTAGGCAAAAGGTATATGATGCACTACATTCGATCAAAACGTCATAATGAATGAAGAGGATAGAGTAAGTTGGGGTATTGTGATATGGGTGTGCAATGTGATATGCCAGCATATTTCGTAAACTATTCATGTTTTGACATGAATCTTTCCGAGAATACAAAAGCAACTGTAAAAAACTGTTGCTGCAAAGCTGCGCGTGCTACTGAACACTTCGTTTGCTCTCAGTGTGCCAAAAAGTTTATAGTAGTGCGGTCACCATTATTTCAACGGGCGTTTCGACAAAGGATTATTCAGAGTTTAATTCATATTTTAGAATTCTAGTAATTTTTTTTTGATCTTTCGTTAATATAATTAACCGTAATTCAGGTAATTTTTAGCCCAAATAAATATTTTTTTGTGAAACAAATATTTTATTATTTCAAACTCGAGTTTGGCTAATGTGATATAGTCAATGTTGTCCATTGTGATATAGTATATCATATTAAATAAACATAATATCATACAACGTATCTTGTAGGTAAAAGTAATACTCTTCTTAAATTATAGTTTTTTGCAATGCCGAAGAAAAGGGAAATTCGTAAGTGGAATGCAGAAAACATGAAAAAAGCCATACAGGCTGTAAGAGCCGAAAAGATGGGAATACTTCTGGCATCGAAAACGTATGGTGTCCCATTTGCAACCTTGCAAAGAGCTGCCCGCAGCGATAAAACAATCGACGAAATATTAGCTATTCCATTGGGACGTAGGCCGGTTTTTAACCGAGATGTTGAATTAGAGCTGGTAAGATATTTGAGAGAAATGGAGGCAAAGTTTTGGGGGTTCACTCGAAGTGATGTGCGTTCGCTTGCATTTCAAATAGCAAAGCGAAATAATGTTGAGAACCCATTTTCCATAATCAGGGAATGCGCCGGAAAAGATTGGTTGCGTAGCTTTCTAAATAGACATAAAACGGAAATAAGTTTACGCTCTGCCACAGGTACCTCAATCGAGAGAATCAAAGGATTCAATGTGGAAAATGTGAGCAAGTTCTATAATTTATTGGAGCAGGAGTTTGAGAAGCATAAATTTTCTGCAACTAGAATATGGAATGTTGATGAGACAGGAGTGTCTATCGTGCAAAGTAAGCAGCCAAAAATTTTAGCAGCAAAAGGCAAAAGGCAAATTGGTTGCATGACTTCAGCAGAAAGAGGATCTCTCATAACAGTTATAAGCTGCATGAGCGTAGGAGGAGCCTTTGTTCCACCATTTTTCATTTTTCCAAGAAAAAATCCCTCTCCGCTTTTAATGAAACATGCTCCCCCTGGTTCCGATTCTGCTTGTCACATATCGGGATGGATACAAATACCAATATTTACCGCGTGGTTTGATCACTTTTTGCGATTCACTAATCCATCAAAGGAGAACCCAATCTAGCTTATTTTAGATGGCCACTACAGTCATACGCGAAATGTTGATGTTTTGGATAAGGCTCGTCAAAATGGCGTCATTATCTTATCATTGCCACCTCATTGTACACACAAAATGCAACCCTTAGATAAAGCATTTATGAGTCCTCTTAAAACACATTACAATGACGAAATAAGACGATTTATGCGAGAGCAAGGCCGAAAGGTGACACAATTTGATGTAGTTGAGCTGTTTTCAAAGGCTTATCTGAAAGTTCAAACGGCACAGATATCAATTAATGGGTTCAAATGCACTGGTATCTATCCCTTTGATAAAAATATTTTCCAGGAAAGTGATTTTATGGAGCAACGCCAAGAAAATCCGCTGAAAGATACTCAACCTATAGAAGATATATTTTTAGAAGAACCAGTGGCCAGCACAAGTAGGACAGCGATGAAAAATTTCGTCACACCTTGGCAGATATCCCCACCACCTAAGCTAAAACTGTCTACCAGCTCCAGAGGCAAACGATCAGAATCGGCAATGTTAACAACATCACCATATAAAGCGCTTTTGGAGGAAAGCATCAGAAATGTTGAAAAGCGCAAGAAAAAAGGAAATGTAAAAGACATACCGCATTCACGTAAAACCAAAACACAACGGGCAACCAAAACTAGGGAAACTTCTTCGAGCGAGTCGGAAAAAAGCTTGCATCTTCCCAGTTCAGATGAGGAATGTTGGGCGGAAACACCACCTATTAAGGATACTGCGTGCGCTTTTTGCAACAAAAACTTTGAGACGGATAAAGGAAGTATTGCTTGGGTACCATGTTTGCTATGCGACTTAGTTTGGGCACATAGCAAATGTCTCCCTAAGCGTCAAGCAATATTTGTTTGCGAGTCCTGCCAAACATTTTAAAATTAAAAACAGTACACATTTTTTGAATCCTTGATTGTTTCTATGTACATACTTGAATAGTCATGTTTTTTTTTATTCTTAATGAATTATATAACAACAATACAAAATGTCGCTTTTTTGTTTTTAATAAATGTATTATTTAGCAATTCGTTCTTATTTTATTTTTTTTAAGGAAAGCTTATAGGTAATGTGATATAGTATATCACTTTACCTGACATAGTATATCACATTACCCATAAATTTTGGCGAAGTCGCTTTTTCGACCATCTATAGTTTAATTGAGTTATCTTTCAAAGTACTTGAGATACCGAAATATCCCTTTGAGATATATTGCGCAATGAAGCAAGGAATAGTCTTGCATAATTTTTGTAAGTATTAGTTTATGAAATTTTAAGTAATAGTAGAAAAACTTATACCCATATCACAATACCCAAACTTACTCCATTATTAGAGTAGAAAAAGCTTCACTAGAGGTTATGAATGAAATCAATGATGAACTTAACAATAACACTAGTTTTTACACAAGAATATGTGATTTTTCGAGAATTGTGCGTGCTTCATGGCACCAAGGAAACGAGCTCATATTCACATCAGGATTTGCAGGTGTACAATGCTGTGCGATGGCATTGTCTAACATCCTAAGAGTCAGTATTCTTGCACCACAACATTGGTTTACAAACACCCTCAACCTAAATATGATAACGGGTGACCAAATCTACAGCAATATAAGATTTCAAACGGAGCGAAATTTAATGGCCTATCGTATTGAAGACGATAGTCTGGTGCGAAATTTCCACGCAATAAAAGATGTTTTAGTCGCACTCAGCAGACGGTTTCAGATCACTTTTGCCGATGAACCAAGCATATATGGAAGCTTGAGCGACAAGAATAATGAATCAAACTTCGGACGCACCCTTCGTCAAGGGTTAGAAGATCTTTTCATGGAACATAGCACCGGCATAATAATAACAGATGGACAATCATTCGGAGTGATGTACTATGATAACCAATATTACTTCACTAACTCACATTCTTGTGGTCAAAAGGGATCTAGAGCTAAGGATAACAATGGAAAAGCCTGCATTATCGAATGCGACAATTTAGACGAGTTTGTGAGGATTTGTAAACGTACAACAGGCAGCAAAAATGTGCAGTATACTCTTGATTACGTTGATGTTGTATATGAAACAGATGAGCCTGATGAGATAGAAATACTGCAGAGTATTGAGATAGTAACGGCTGCGTCTGAAATGATTATTTCTCAACATGAACTACCTAATCATTTAATTGCACTGCAGACATCTTTGATGGCGCCGATTGATGTAATGCAACCCAATGTGGAAGATGAACTACAGGTTTCACGAAACCTTAACGAAATTAACCGCAAAACGAAAGACAACATCGTTAATATCGGACATGAACTGAAAGCAGAAGAATTTGCCTGGTACTTCTTGTTTCCTTACGGAAAAAACGGGAACAAAGAACAAAGGCCTCTAAGTATTACAACGTGCGGCATGCGGCAAAAAAATTGCTAATCAAGAAGGAGCAATAGAAGATGTCCATATTTATGTAAAAAGTTTAAGAGGTTCGGCAGCTTATTGGAGATCAGCTCTGAATGAACTATTAGCTCAAATCAGATGTTTAGGACCTCCAACATACTTTGTAACATTTAGCTCAAATGATCTCAACTGGCTAGACCAACGAAAGGCTTTGTTATAGCCGATGGTAGGGCTGATGTTGATCCCAGTACTCTCGATAGTTATGAGACCCAAAGACTTATCGAGAAGTATCCAGTAATTTTGAGTCGACATTTCATGTTAATAGTAAATGCTCTAATGAAATTTAAAAAATAATAATGAATGTGTGTTTGGCGGAAAAGTGAAGGATCATTGGTGGCGCATTGAATTCCAGAATCGGGGCAGTCCTCACTATCATATGGTGATTTGGATCGAAAATCATCCCGAGTTTGACTCAGAAGAAGGGAAACTTCTTCTGGATCGTAATTGTTGCTGTAGAATCCCTCCAGAAGAAGAAGACCCAGAGCTTCATGAATTAGTTAAAAAATGTCAAATTCATCGGCATACACAACTTGTTTAAAAAACAAGTAAGGAAGGGCTAAGTTCGGGTGTCACCGAACATTTTATACTCTCGCATGATAAGGTGATAATCAAGATTTCATTACCATTCATTGTGTAAAGTTTTATTCCGCTATCATCATTGGTTCCTAATGTATATACATATTATACAGAGAAGGCATCAGATGGAATTCAAAATAGCGTTACATTGGAAGAAGGCGTGGTTGTAAACCGATTTCACCCATATTTCGTACATGTCATCAGGGTGTTAAGGTAATATTATATACCGAATTTTATTGAAATCGGTCAAGTAGTTCCTGAGATATGGTTTTTGGTCCATAAGTGGGCGACGCCATGCCCATTTTTAATTTTTAGAAAAAGCCTGGGTGCAGCTTCCTTCTGCCATTTCTTCTGTAAAATTTAGTGTTTCTGAAGTTTTATGTTTGTCGGTTAACGCACTTTTAGTGATTTTCAACATAACCTTTGTATGGGAGGTGGGCGTGGTTATTATCTAATTTCCTCCATTTTTGAACTGTATATGAAACTGCCTGAAGGAAACGACTCTGTAGAGTTTGGTTGACATAGCAAGAGTAGTTTCCGAGATATATACAAAAAACTTAGAAGGGGGCGGGGCCACGCCCACTTTTCCAAAAGAATTACGTCCAAATATGGCCCTTCCTAATGCGATCCTTTGTGTCAAATTTTATTTTAATGTTTTTATTTATGGCTTGGTTATGACACTTTATAGGTTTTCGGTTTTCGCCATTTTGTGGGCGTGGAAGTGGGCCCATTTTGCCCATCTTCGAAATTAATCTTCTTATGGAGCCAAGAAATACGTGTACCAAGTTTCATCATGATATCTCAATTTTTACTCAAGTTACAGCTTGCACGGACGGACAGACGGACGGACAAACAGACAGACATCCCGATTTCAACCCTACTCGTCACCCTGATCACTTTGGTATATATAACCCTATATCTAACTCTTTTAGTTTTAGGACTTACAAACAACCATTATGTGAACAAAACTATAATACTCTCCTTAGCAACTTTGTTGCGAGAGTATAATAATATTCTATAAGATGCCGATCCAATTTTCCACGCCAAGAATGTGACGAAACACGAATTGTGTTACATTCTTCAGATGATTTTCTTCGTAAGAGAGGTAGAATTTGTTTACTTAAGCGTCGAAAGGAAGATGCTTGGGTAAATAATTACCACCCAGAGTTGCTAAGACTGTGGGCAGGCAACATAGATATTCCGCCATGCGGATCAAACGAAGCGATAGCGTACTATATAGCAAAGTACCTATCGAAAGCAGAACCTGCAGGTATAGATTCTGGAATTGCGCAGGCAATACATCAAATTCAACGCGAAGAAACTGATCTTTCACGCAAACTGTTCAGCATATGTATGAAGATTCTTCATGAACGACAAGTATCAGCTGAAGAATGTGCATACAGACTTTGTCATATCCCATTACGGGACAGTTCTCGAAGCTGCATTTTTCTGAACACAAGAAAGGCAGAACAGCGTTACAGAGTATTGCAATTCGACAGAAACGGGCACGCAACTTATTATTATAGTAATATCTTTGAAAGATATAAAAAACGTCCGTTACAATCTCCCGATTACGATTTTGTAAACATAAGCCTTACAGAGCTTGCAATGTTGTTTGAACCACTCTATCCGAAAAAAGTAAGCGAAACTGAGTAAAGTGTTGATCACGACGCGTATGAAGAATTTCGTAACACACGTCGTCCACTCATTACGCTATTAGATAAGAGCAATATGGTTGTGAGAAAGGTTCCCGCAGTTGTTAGGGTGCCATATTTTATAGCAACATCAGATCCCGACAACTTTTTCTATAGCTTACTTCTTCAATATATGCCTTATCGTTTGGAAACTGAATTACTTGAAGGTTTCGATAATGCAAAAGAGGCGTTTTTACATCGAGAGAATCGTTTGAAAGAACTGAGCAGGTATATGCGCCAATTTCGAGAGTGTGACCAACAGCTTGAAAATGCATTCAATCAGATACATGCATTTGAAATTTTAGAACAGCCAGAGATTATAAATCCTGAAGTTATAGAAGAAGAATTACCGGACACAGAAATGAGCAATGATCAATTTCAAAGAGCACAGCACGCTATGAATATTGATCAAAAACAATTGTTTACTGTCATTACAGAGAGTATTAAAAATCAACTTAATGGTGATATTAAACGAGAGAAAATTTTCGTCACAGGTGGAGCAGGCACCGGAAAAACTTTTCTCTTTAATGTATTGAAAAACCAAGTTAACCGATGTTATGTAAAATTGGTCATGAAAGTTGGTGCTCTTACTGGAGTTGCACCACGGTTGGTCGGAGGTTCTACACTACACAGCCTGTTGAAACTACCAGTACAAAAAGATGGCGTCATCATTAACATGCCACTTCTTACAGGAAATTATTTAAGAGGGATGCGCCAGTTATGGCAAAACGTTGAGTTTCTGTTCATAGACGAAATTTCTATGGTGCCTTATGCTTTATGCTTTGCATGATCGACTCTCGTTTGCGCCAACTAAAGAGACAGGACGCTTGTTTTGGAGGTATAAATGTCTTACTCTTTGGTGACTTAATGCAGTTACCACCTGTCCGAGGACATCAAGTATTTCAACAGCCAGAACATATGAAACCCGCTACACATTTGTGGCGACAATTCCGCCTGGTTGAACTCCAACAAAACATGCGTCAACAAGAAGATACGACATTTATAGATGTGCTTAATGCTTTAAGAGTTGGAAAGTTGACGTCGAAGCATCTTGAAGTTCTTCTTGAAAAAGTGTCAACAGATACCACTGAAGAATTCTCCACTGAGAAAGCTTTAAGGGTTTACCCTACTAACGACCAAGTTGTTATACATAATGAAAAAGTTCTGAAGAGCTTTCAAGATAAAGGGACTGTTATTTATACGATTAAAGCACAAGACCAACTCATTGACGCTACACGAAATTTAGGTAATAAGGTCTTAAATACTGTAATACCGAATGACATCAATAAAACAGGAGGTCTTCGTAATGTATTAAAAATATTCGTTGGAGCAAAAGTAATGTTAAGGTCGAATATTGACGTGTCAAAAGGTTTAGTGAATGGTAATATGGGGTTTGTTACAGAAATTATCTGGCCAAATTTTCGCAGGGACCAAATATATGCTGAAGACATCCCGTCAGTACGTATTAATTTCGGCTCAGATGGTGAACACGTAATTAAGCCAATATCGATACAATTTCCAGCAAAATACAGCTATGGAATCGCTGAGAGACGAATGTTGCCAATAATACTGAGTTGGGCGTCGACCTTTCATAAGATGCAAGGTTGTACAGTAGATCATGCAGTAATTTATCTGTATTATTGTGAGAAAAGCGTGAGGTGCCTTGTGACATGCATATTTTCCATATATCGAGCATTCCACGCTTTTCTCACAATATTATTTTTCACTTTTTAGTTTGATATGCTTTAAAAGCGTGTTTTGTAGTTTTTCAATCTATATTTATTTATGTTTTAAATAAAGTTTTCATGTTATAAGTTTTGTTGTGATATTAACAGTTAGTGCCTTTTGAAGAATACGAAAATGAAATGATAAATGTACTTAACCCAAAATAAAAGAACCAAAATCAAAAATATATTTGGATTATAATTAAGCAAAATAATCATGCATTTTTATTAACTTATATGATTAAAGAACAAATGCATATACATTAGGGTGTGTCATTCTGAGTGAATCTTTTTTTTCAACTGAAAAACAGGCTAAAAACCTTCGAAAATGTGAAAAAGAAAGTCACTCAAAAGATGAGCTCTTAATATTAATATTAAGAGGCATTTCTTTCTCAGTTGCGGACACAATTTCCAGTCTTTCTCTTTCATTGGGCCAGTATAAAAACTCATTTTGTTATCGACATATGGCTTTAAAAATTCGTTGCGTTACATTTTTAATAGTGCCTCCATCACCCACACCAAATAAGGAAACCACTTTGCGAACAGATTGTCCATCGCCGGAAAATCCCAACCGATACAGTACTATTTTGAATTGCAGTTCGATTGGAAGTTGTGAAGCACTTGAACTTGTCTTAAAAACAGCGTCATTTTTAATTAATTCCAAGATACGTTCGCATTCCTCCAGGCGAACACGAAGCATCTGATTGAATCTGCTTTCGTCAAGATTCCTCGGCACATTTCGCTGCCAACTGGAACATTTTGATAAGCCGAAATGAACGCTTCTTCTGTTGCTCAGCAAACAGCTCATGCTGATCAAAAAACTTTCAATAGCTTCGTCTTCTTCGTCACCTGGCAAAGTATAAATATTTGTATTTAATGAAGAAATGTATGCAAATACTCACTTGATTCAACTTCTAATATAGCCAATGTATGATTTTCACATAAAGAAGCTATAATTTTATTTTTCTGACTTTCTCGTGGCATTTCTGTCTTCTTAATTTTTCACTACACGCATCAGCTGATTAAGTGTAGAAATATGACAAAATATGACATACAACTGTTAAGGGTGCTCACAAGTGTCGTATTTTTTAAGAATACTAAAATATGACATAAGACATACATACATACATCAAAGCTTGTGAAGTGCCTAATTGTTTTTTTTTGAAGAAATGAAATTCTCAAATGATTCCTACAAACGTGAATTTTTAACAAATGCCTATGATTTAAAATACAATTTTTGTATTTAAGAGTTGTATTGAATTTCAACATAAAGAGATAAAAAATATCCTATGTCCTTACGCTGGTTCTAGACTACCTCCCCACCAATTTTCAGTCAAATCGCTTCAGCCGTTCTTGAGTTATAAATAGTGTAACTAACACGACTTTCTTTTATATATGTACATATATATGTAGATGTGAGGTTTTTTTCATTGTTTTTGTGTTTTTTTTTTTGAAGAAATGAAATGAATTTGAATATAATTTTTGTATTTATGAGTTGTATTAAATTTAACATAAAGAGATAAAATGTATCCCATGTCCTTACCCTGGTTCTAAGCTACCTCCCCACCAATTTTCAGCCGTGACAACGGAAAACAGGTTTCATTTTTATATATGTATGTACATACATATATAGATATATATAGATGTGATGTTTTTTTATTGTTTTTATTATTTGTTTTTGTTTTTTTTTGAAGTAATGAAATATTCAAATGATTCCTACAAACATGATTTTTTAACAAATTCTTATTATTTGAAATATAAGTTTTGTATTTATAAGTTGTATTAAACTTTGACATAAAGAGATAAAAGGTATTCTATGTCCTTACCCTGGTTCTAAGCTACCTCTCCACCAATTTTCAGCCAAATCGGTTCAGCCGTTCTTGAGTTATAAATGGTGTAACTAACAACAACTTTCTTTTATAATTATATATACATAGATAATATATTAGGATGAACCAAAAAGAGCTAATATCGTATTAATGCTAAACATGAACCTACTAAATACATATGTTGAAAAAACTATCCGCGCTGGAATGAATTTGTAGCTTAATTTTAAATTTGGCGGTGGGTTATTAAAAAACACAATTTTCTTGTATAGCAGAAAATTTTCCATAAAAAGTACCTTAGGGTAATTTTTTCAATTAAAAAATGCGTATATTCGAAAGCTTTGAAACCTGAAAATAATACAAAAGGCAGTGTCTAAATATGGATGGATGGAGATATTTTTTCTATCGTTCGTTGAATCCCATAACTTAGATATTGGTTTCTTCATTAAATAATGAGTGACTTATAGAGTTTTGTTTTTGATCGTCGAGAGAGGACTTTACTTCTCAATTCTCTACTTAGTCCGAAGTAGCACCTTTTGGCAAGTTATACTGCGTTGGATTTCGAGGCTGACGTTGTTGTTAATGTTGATGCTGGTTCCAAGATAGCCGAAATTATCTACGACTGAAGTTATGACTGTCAGCAGTGACGTGTATGGGGATTAGCTGGACTGATGGACGATTAGATGTTAGTGGTGTGATCTCCACTAGTCGGAATACCGAACAGTTAAGCGGCGAAGGCAGTTAGCTGGAAATTAGGGTTAGATTTTGGTTAAAGCCCAAATGCGAGAAGAACTGACCTTGTCGGTTGAATGTGGAGTTGCATTGCAACCGGGTACCGGACCCAAAGCACGGCAGAAGTTTTTGATGGGCCTCGAACCCGACCAAGGTGGTTAGTGTGTCCATTCCACATTGCCAATTCGTACTTAAAATGCCTAGCATTCTCAGGGCGCTGATCTACGCATTGATTTGATCCGATGTGCTTTTGAGACCGTGGGGTAAGGCTGCCGTCAGCAGGTACGTTAAACACACCGAATATTGTCAGAAGTGGCGTGGGAGCCAAGTCGCGAGTGCGATGACTGTTTGTTTAATGACAGGAGATATTTCGTCTTGGCGTCGTTCACCACTAGACCGAATTGCTTTGCTGCCTTATCTATTATGAAGAAAGAAAAACTAGCGGCGCGGTTGTTAAGGCCTATGTTGTTAATATCATCAGCATACGCCTGCAGCTGTACACTCTTATAGAAGAGTGTACCTTCTCGGTTTAGTTCTGCAGCTCGAATTATTTTCTCCAAAAGTAGGTTGAGAGAGTCACACGAAAGGGAGACGCCTTGTTTGAAAATTTGTTTGCTATCGAACTGCTCGCAGAGGTCCTTCCCGATTCTGACGGAGCTCTTCGTGTTGCTCAACGTCAGTTTACACAGCCGTATTAGTTTTGCGGGGATACCAAATTCAGACATCGCGGCATAAAGGCTGCTCCTTTTCGTGCTGTTAAAGGCAGCTTTGAAATCGACGAAGAGATGGTGTGTGTCGATTCTCCTTTCACGGGTCTTTTCCAAAATTTTGCGCAGGGTGAATATCTGGTCAGTTGTTGATTTTCCAGGTCTAAAGCCACACTGATAAGATCCAATCAGTTTGTTGACGGTGGGCTTTAATCTTTTACACAAACTCTCGATAGAATCTTATACGCGATGTTGAGGAGGCTTATCCCTTGGTAGTTGGATTGTGCATTCTCCCTTTTTGTGGATTGCGCAGAGCAAACTTAAATTCCAATTGTTGGGCATGCTTTCGTCCGACCATATTTTAAAAGAAGCTGATGCATGCTCCTTATCAGTTCTTCGTCGGCGTGTTTGAATAGATTGGCCGTATATACATACATATACATATTGAACCGTTTAATTAAATTGTTTACATCACGGATTCTTCTGGAGCATTCAATCTCTTTAAAAAATTCTTCAGGGTATTGTTTCTACCTAAGGGGTGTTTTTTTTTTCAATTAAGAAAGTGCCACATTTGGAAGCTTTTAAGAGTGCACATATCAAAATATACTTATTTTTCTGCGTACAAAGGTTAATTTATACCTATAAGTTCGAAATTGGGCTTTCGGCTCACCCTAATACCAATCCATACTCTTTGTTTGTATTACATGCATATAAGAATAAAAATTAATGCCAATTTAGAAATCATTTACATCGACCATCATTCATTGTTCATTTCCACGTTTAATAAATATCTATGGCTTTGTGGCACTCGGAGACTTCGACAAAGACATAATTTTTATCAGATAGATATTAATTGCAACCCAATTAGGCGCCTTAATGCGCAAAGTAATTATAAGGAAATGCGATCTATTTATATCTATGGCAAGCACATATACCTAAATACAGTTATTTATGTATTCGATTGGATATAGCGATATAATTGAGCGGTTATACAGATATAGCAATTGAAGTGAGGTAAATCTCAAACGGCCATTGGGTACAAGCTTGTTTGCATTTAAACATATGTAACTGTGTGTATGTGTATTTATCAGCAATCTATAGCCATAACTTCAAATATATATGAAGATAACTAAACTTGTATTTATAGCAGAAATACCCGCACGCACACATACCCTTCATACGTACTACCTATATGCATTCTATAAATAAGCGTTCAAAGTTTAGTTTCAACAGGATACTCCGTTGTAGATACCGAATTTGTCGGTGTGCAAATTTCACATTTGATTAAGCAATTTGTTAAGAATGTGGAAATTCCTTTGAGCTGACAAAGTATTTAATTGAATTGAAAACGACTACACATATTTATAAGGGAATAAGTTTAAACGTCGAGTAAATCGCGTTAATGACTTGTGCATTATATTTGTTTGCAATTGGCTAAAGCATAATCCCGAATAATTTTCGGTAATTTCAAAATTTCGGGATCCCGTGTTATTTTCGGAACTGCTCGAGATAATATTATTTTTTAGTATATTTTGATTAAAACCCAAAAATAGTGTACAAAAAATATATGCTATAGTGCTTCGATCTGAACAATATCTTCGTGGATTGCACCGTTGCTTTAGGAAATAATCCATGCCGAATTTCCTGAAAACATCTCGTCAAATAGAAAAGCTTTTCGTACAATCTAGTCATTCCATCGGTTAGGTTGAGGAGAAACGGATGTGTTCAAAATTTCAGATCGATATCAAAAAAATAATGCGTGTAAACAAACACACTGACGGACTTAGCTAAATCGGCTCAGCTTGTCCTCTGATATATATAATTTATGGAGTCTCCAAAGTTTCTGTTTGGGTGTTACAAATTTGGTTGCAATATACTGTTCAGGGTATAAACATATAGACACCGAGCTCACAGATTTCTCTTAGAAAGGAGGTATTTCTTAAAGACGGACAATGGGTATAATTTGTAGAATTTTCTCCGAATACCAATTCATATTCGTTACGACTAAGTACACTTGATCTTATTCGAAATCCTAACCACTGCTTTAGGCTGGTTCAGCAATTACCATCCTAAATGTGCAGTAGTTGTCCATATTAAACCTTTTAGATTCATAATTCATAGTTTTTCTCGAAGCGAGCAAGGCGAATTGAACAAGATCAGAATCATACTTTCTGTAAATAAGATTAATTGCAAAGGGATTGAAAGTTTTGTCGAGATAAAAATCCGTGTGCATTCCGGTTACGTGTACCTAACAGTAAGAATTGGTGTTATGCTTTGCTCAGAGTTTTACTTGCTTCTTTCTCTACCTATGGTATAGAGTCTTCTTCTGTATTGGTGATGGCAGCGCTGTTGGCTTTAAACCCGGCAGAGTGTTCGAGACGATTCTAAATAATCATGGAACTTATCTGGAACCACTCTGAGCAGGAGTTATTTATTGACTTAACTTTTCCAAGAATTCATATTTACTCTACCCGAAATCGTATCTCTTGAGGTTGACTTTAAAAAACGAAATACTAAAAATATTAGTGAAAGAGCATTGCAAAAATGCAAATTATATAAAATTACCTCTGGAAAAATGTTCATGTATATATCTGTACTTTCCCATATTTTTTGGGGGAATATAGAGTTGATCAGCATGGGTTAACAAGAGGTTTAAGACGAGTAAATAATCGTCTTATTGTTTCAAAGTTGGGCATAGAAATTTCCTCCTCGATAAGCTCAGCAAATTCCCTTCTTGCACACAGACGGCGCTTTCAATAAGATTAAAGCCATACTGCGCGCGTTTAAAGATAACCAATATTGCCTTCCTTTCTAAAGAAGAGTGGGGAAGAAGCAAGGAAGACATATGGAAAGCGACGTAGGGTTTAGATCTAGACGTAGAGTCCACATCTGAGAATAGAGAGAGTGGTACTGTCTTTTCAGCAAAACGCATTCCGTTTACCACTACAGTGACTTCCAAGCGGATATCACAGCAATTAAATAATGACTTCTTGTTCTGGCAACGAGTGTGCTTATAATAAGGAATATATTTATAAGTGGGGATATCAACGCGGTTTTGAAAAATCTAAAGTCTCTTAGGGTTTCGCCAAAGATAGTGAAAGAATTCCTTGATATCTTAGTGGATTTAGCACCCTATTTCAAGATAAACCTGCAATGGGTTCCAAGAGTGTAAGTATAGTGATATTATACTCCAGAGAAGAGGGGAATTTATATGCATCTGGCTTCCTGTACACATACTATTAATAGATATAGTTGAGTCTCAATTGTAAATGAATGTTAGAAACATCAACGAGAACAAGAGTAGTCAGCAATCGTCGACCGACGCTGTGACACGTACACCACGAGATAACATAATATTTTCCGTTTCTTAAAAATCAATTTTTAGAATAACATGAAATATGTATTTATTTTTAATTTAACAATCACACACAAACAAGCATTGTTATTGAATATACTATTGAAAAAATCCTGACAAACGCGTTTTTTTATTTAATGTACGGCATGATACGATACGATAAGAATACGATACGTAAAGAGTAAGTATCTCATTAACAGTTCAGAAGCTGGAAAAGTGTGTGAAATGATGCCACAAATGAACGTAATCACATGAATGCATTAAAAGTAGGAAAAAAGAAGCTGTGAAAAAAAGACAAAATTTCAAATCTAAAAGTGCAGGAGCGCTAGCGCTCCAACAATCGCAATTTCCGCAATCGGCATTTTTATTTGAATATCAAACTTAAAAAGTGAGTGCGAAAGAATCAGTCGCGTTTCAAGGCAAAATCGACGTGAGTAAGAGTGGGCAAATAGCAGTACTACGAATGCGTATACGACAAAGCGATCACCGAACATTTTATACTTCTCGCATGGTAAAGTGATAATCGAGATTTCATTATCCGTCATTTACATATTTTTCAAATACCGTATTTGTGTAAAGTTTTATTCCGCTATCATCATTGGTTCTAATGTTTATACTCGTATTATGGGCAAAGAAGGCATCAGATGGAATTCAAAATAGCTTTATATTGGAAGAAGGCGTGGTTGTGAACCGATTTCAGTTTCATATTTCGTACATGCTTACCAGGGTGTTAAGAAATATTATATACCGAATTTCATTGAAATCGGCTCAGTAGTAGCTCCTGAGATATGCTTCTTGGTCCATAAGTGGCGGCGCACACGCCCATTTTCAATTTTTAAAAAAAGCCTGGGGCAGCTTCCTTCTGCCACTTCTTCCGTAAATTTAGTGTTTCTGACGTTTTTTGTTAGTCGGTTAAAGCACTTTTAGTGATTTTGAACATAACCTTTGTATGGGAGGTGGGCGTGGTTATTATCCGATTTCTTCCATTTTTGAACTGTATATGGAAATACCTGAAAAAAACGACTCTGTAGAGTTTGGTTGACATAGCTATAATAGTTTCCAGAGATATGTACAAAAAACTTAGTAGAGGCGGGGCCACGCCCACTTTTCCAAAA
>NW_024396552.1:0-58629 GCF_016617805.1 Bactrocera tryoni
TGGGTGTCATTCGCCTGTTGCCAGTCGAAATGCTCGAACGAGTCATCGAAAATTGAACTCAAGGAATGAACCATCTGAGACGTAGCAGCGGCCAACATTTTAAAGAGATAATCTTCATAAAATAAATGCTATAGAATGTTCTTTCTGTTGATGATAAACCTTTGTATTAAATTTGAAGTTTCTGTGTTGTTTTTTTTAAAAAGTAGCGAATCTTGAAATGGATCACCCTTAAGTTTGATGCTTCAATATTGTGAGAGCTGTTCGGCAATGTGAAAAAGTGGCATTAAAGAAAGTGAAAAAATGCAGTGAACCAGAACTAAAATACATTTCGACACAAACATATAATGTAGAACAATAAAAAATGGGAAATTGTGGCATACATCTACTGTGTTGGCGCTAAATTTAATCCACTTAAAGCCAATTTTTTTGCGCTCTAATGCGTTTTGAGTCATTGCAAAAAATGCTTATTCCCGAAAAGTAGGAAACTAAATTTGGCGATTTGCGTCGTAACACATTTGCCTTCTTGATTGTTGAAAAGTTCACACTAAATTAATAGTTGAGTTTAGTTTCCTAGAGCGCTTCACTTTTAGAGCACATTCGTTTTAACTGCGAAAACTGTTTTTGGAACAGTGTTGAGTGCGGAACTACCAAATTAATTAAGACTGTTAAAAAATAAGTAAGTGATGGAGTAGCTAAAGTGTTGATTGGAAGACCATTGGATTTTTTTTTACGAATTTCTATTCTTTAAACACATCTGGCCTTATTAGTCAGAACGTTTCACACTTTTACTTTTAATATAACGTTCCGTGAAACATGGATGTGATAACCGATTTCCCTCAGTTTCCCGAAAGTGTACAGCAGTTGTCTGTAAGGGACTGTAATCTAGGAATATACAGATAATTTTAAATACTAAATTCGGTCGAGATCATTCGGAGTGATATATGAATTTAATGCCCCTGTCTTATTTATTTCTTGATTTATCGCGTTTTTCGTAGGGTACCAAGTTTCATTAAGATATCTAAAGTTTTACTCAAGTTCATCCGCTTGCATAGTAGGATGGATGAATAGATAGATAGACACTCAGAATTCTACTCGTATCATCATCTTGATCATTTATATATATATACACATATATAAGCATATAATCCTATAACTAGTTCGATTATTTTTAAGTGATATAAGCAACCGTTCGGTAAACAAAGCTATTAAACTCTGTAGGAACATGTTGGAAAAGTATAAATATACCCCTAAAGAAGCCCATAAACAAGGTTAAGCTCCACAATGAGGTTGAAAATTTCTTTAAAAAGTGGGTGTGGCCCCTCCCTTTAAGAAGTTGTATGTACGTTTTATCTCCTAAACTATTTAAGGGCCAAATACTCTCAGGACAAACATTAATGATATCCCTACCCACTCTGTGAATACGGTTAATAACTCCACCTAATGTAACGGTTTTGTTGAAAAATGTGCGATAATCTATTAATTAATGCGCCAAAGACATGATACTATTTTACATTCGAGATAGCATAAGAGAGCGTTTTTGGAGCCAGTAAAAAAATTTGGACTATAAGCGTGGCACTGTTGTGAACTTTTTATTGAAAATATCGATAAATACATATGAGAGATTTATTATGGGAATTAAGAGAGAATTATTTGCCGATAATATTATTTCTGTATATCAAATATGTGTTGAATCGGATCAGTAATATTCTTAGCCCCCCATATACGTACTAGAAAGCTTTTCGAACTTTGAGTTGATACCTCACATATCACCAAATATCACCAATATTATAGTTATCATAATTAAGTTTAGTGAACGTGCTTTTCTCCTAAATATGCATCTCTGCACCTCAAATGGATAAAATTCGTTGAAAACCTGTCCTAAATCCCATACAACTAGCAAACCTTATTCACCTGAAGATATTTCCTTGGCTTTTATCTTGACAAGTTGTAAGAGTATGAAATGACCGGTTACAAGCAACCTTTTCTTATTTGTTTAACTTTATAATTATCTTTTGACATACTACTTGGCACCCACAACTCAATGTAATAACTACAAACTCGAGTACAACAAACTTAGCTTATGGCTTGACGCTGCGTGGATGTTAAGCGCGAAGGGAATAAATAAGATGAAGCTTATGGCGAGTGGTTTCAACGTTTTCAAAGTGGTCGTGAGGACATAAATGACGACCAACATGTGGGCCATTAAAAATCCGTGATCATCGGAAATTCCATCGAAACTGTGCGATTATTTCACCAAAAAACACATTTTAACCATTAAGCAATCCCCGTGGCACCGTGAGACTTCTTCTCTTTCGGAAAAATACATTTGCCCATGAAAGGAAAGCGTTATGCAGACTTAGAGGCTATTCAAAAGGCTTGTACCGGCATACTGGCGGCCATACCGGCCAACGAGCTAAAACACTCGTTCGACATGCTTTTGGACTGTACAGAAAGCTGTGTTGAAACAGAAGGAGACTATTTTGAACAAAATAAATTGATTTTGGCAAAAAAAACCATTTGTTCTGTTTTTTTTTTTAAGTCCTGTTTACTTTGAAACGCTCCTTGTATAGTATGCAGTATAAGCAAGCAATGCAAATTGGATGCGCAAATGTAAAACTCTCAATAAGAAAAATTGAAGGCCACATTGATGTAATGAAAAAGCGTTTATTAAGAGGCATTGCAGGAATATGAAAACCATATTCAAATTTTGGAGTTATACTATCCGGAATAAAATAGAGTTATAACTTAAATAAAGCCATAGGAAATCTTAGAAAAATAACAAAGGCATGCGATATTCAATGGCTGTGTCCTAACTTAGAGTTTTATATTTTTTTTTGCTTTGTTTTTAGTCCATCAGTTTCTAATAATTGCCGTTAGCAAGCTTTTTGGGGCAGTTGACTAAACTTTTCCGGCAAGCTTCCCGGTTTGAACATGATGCCGATAAGAAACAAACAACAATTGATTATTAGTATTCACTCAGCACTCGTTGCCCACATTGCTGACCAACGTCTCCCACAATACATATGTGCGCAGTAAAATCTTACCACAACAGCAGCTGGTAGGCTGGCACACAACAAGCTGTTAACCATTGTGAAATGTTGCTGCTGACATGCAAATACACAATTGCATGTGCATATAGCATATATGCACTAGTAGGTATTCTATGGGATATTGTTTATTCGTGCTTGCAGGCATTGGAAGGAGTTAATGGAGGAAATAGGCATTTTACTTTATTCGTTCACCGAACGACAGCAAGCCGATGTAGTTACGTGAATGGCACCGTTATCTGGCAGTTGGCTGTGAAACGTTGATGTGATATTTACATGTTGTTGCAGTTTAATTGAAAGCAGTTGGCGGAAGTAGTGGTAAGTAGTCGTTCCACCGTCTGCGGCGTGATTGTGACAGATGTTGCATAGACAATACATGTGATTTACATTTTTAGTAGAATGTTGGTAACTGTGAATTAATTAGTAAACAACCACACTCACCAACTGTAGGCATGAAACATTGATCTAAAATTTTGCCGACGATCTTTGCTGTCTGTGATTCTCCTTATTTATAGAAACTGATATTAGAGTAGCTGTAATATATTTTAGATTTACCAACGTATTGCAACTTGAAAAAATTAAGAAAAATTTAAGAAAAATTAAGTGCACCAATAGCATATTTCGATTTATATATTTAGGTTAGAAAAACATTGAAATTAAAATTCCTTTCTTTACCCATTGAAATTTGTTTTCCATTTTAATAATCAAAAACAAAAAAAAATTATGTTTATTGTATACCTATATTGGCTTCGAGGTTTTCACGATGGCATATTTATTT
Organism: Bactrocera tryoni; assembly: GCF_016617805.1. Taxonomy (NCBI): domain Eukaryota; kingdom Metazoa; phylum Arthropoda; class Insecta; order Diptera; family Tephritidae; genus Bactrocera; species Bactrocera tryoni. The sequence continues at coordinate 3,826 of NW_024396552.1, forward strand.
TCTCTATTCATTTTTATTTTAGTGATGCGAAGTTTTCAGTATTTTTGTTTTCATCTTTCGTTAGAGTTAAGCCTGTTTCATTAAGTACTTATGCAAATCTTTCCTAGTTACAGCAAGCAAGCAAGCACAGGTAACAACCGTATACATAAGTTATACTCGTAGTAGTATAGTAGTTATGAAGCTTATTTCTGCTTAAAGAAAAGTTTGCTGAGATATTAAGTACGTTGCATTATATCAAACCTATTACTTGTAGACTAAGCACATCGGTTGTACCTTTTAGGCAAAAAAATCCAAAAATTAATCATAAATAACATTTCACTTGTGAGCACATCAACCTGCAGACATTTGCTTTTATGTTTGAATGGACTATTACAAATAATGTATATGCTTAAGGGGTCAGTAGGGTAATCTGGCCTGTTTTTTTGACATTATTTTCATAGAAATTCAAATTTTTCGGAGTTTTTTGACGACATCTGTCGGAGAAATGGCTGGGTGAATGAGATGCGTTTTTACTTTTTTATTTTTAAAAAGTACGTGAATGGTTATCGTCCCCGCTAGAATCATGAACAAATTTTGATAAATAAAAAGGTAATTAACATTTTTTTTTTTAATTTTCCCCATGTTTATTTATATAAATTTTGTCATAACATTGTCAATAAATTAAAAAAATATAGGAACGATAGCCAGGCGTTTTGTGAACGTTAAAAAAAACAAGTAAGGAAGGGCCAAGTTCGGGTGTCACCGAACATTTTATACTCTCGCATGATAAAGTGATAATCGAGATTTCATTATCAGTCATTTACATATTTTTCAAATACCGCATTTGTGTAAAATTATATTCCGCTATCATCATTGGTTCCTAATGTGTATATTATACAGAGAAGGCATCAGATGGAATTCAAAATAGCGTTATATTGGAAGAAGGCGTGGTTGTGAACCGATTTCACCCATATTTTGTACATGTCATCAGGGTGTTAAGAAAATATTACATACCGAATTTCATTGAAATCGGTCTAGTAGTTCCCGAGGTATGGTTTTTGGTCCATAAGTGGGCGATGCCACGACCATTTTCAATTTTTTAAAAACGCCTGGGTGCAGCTTCCTTCTGCCATTTCTTTCGTAAAATTTAGTGTTTCTGACGTTTTTTGTTAGTCGGTTAACGCACTTTTAGTGATTTTCAACATAACCTTTGTATGGGAGGTGGGCGTGGTTATTATCCGATTTCTTCCATTTTTGAACTGTATATGGAAATGCCTGAAGGAAACGCTCTATAGAGTTTGGTTGACATAGCTATAGTAGTTTCCGAGATATGTACAAAAAACTTAGTAGGGGGCGGGGCAACGCCTACTTTTCCAAAAAAAATAACATCAAGATATGCCCCTGCTTAATGCGATCCTTTGCGCCAAATTTCACTTTAATATCTTTATTTATGGCTTAGTTATGACACTTTATAGGTTTTCGGTTTTCGCCATTTTGTGGGCGTGGCAGTAGGCGGATTTTGCCCATCTTCGAACTCATCATGATATCTCAATTTTTACTCAAGTTACAGCTTGCACGGACGGACGGACGGACAGACGGACATCCGGATTTCAACTCTACTCGTCACCCTGATCACTTTGATATATATAACCCTATATCTGACTCTTTTAGTTTTAGGACTTACAAACATCCGTTATGTGAACAAAACTATAATACTCTCCTTGGCGACTTTGTTGCGAGAGTATAAAAATTAAGCCAATCGGTTGAGTAGTTCAACCGGAATCATGTCTAACAGATTAAAGAAGTGTGTTTTGAGAAAAACTCGTTTAAAGTTTGAGGTACTGAAAAAGCATACAAATATGGACATAAACGTTGAAAAAATGACTTACCAATAATTATTATTTCTGGTTTCCTTCCAGTGGCAAAGTGGGTTTTTACATTAATTCTAAGGATATAAAGGATCGGAAAATGCAAAAAAAAAGTTTGATAAAAGATTACAATAAAGTAACGGCTGTTAAAAAACGGTCGTTAATTTTAATATCCTTATAAGAACAACTCGATATAGCTGGCCGAAATAATGTGCACACCAAACATTCTATCTAATCAATTGATTGTTTGCCCATGTCTAGGGGATGTTGAGGCAAAAAGTATGTAATTAATTATGGCTCTATAGCATTCCCCATTGAATAGCTTCTTTTTGAAAAAGTATGGTCCAAAGTCATCCTTTGCCCGTAGATTAAACCAAACATTGACTCTCGGAGGATGTAGGATGATAAGACGATAATTTTTTTTAGTAACGTATCCATTCAACCAAGAGTAAGCTTCATCGCTGAACAAAAATTTTCTTCTGAAAATTGGGATCGGTGGCCATCTCGTTTTATGACCATTCACCTAGCGTGAGACGAGCTTGATGTTCGTACGGCATCAATTATTGCCCAAATTGGCTTTTGGAAGTCCCAAAAGCAAGACATTTAAACCAAATCTTCTATAAAAGGCATGGCACAGCTCTTATTGTTTCTCGCGATGACATGGCGGTTAGACTCATTCGGGTATTTTTCAAAACTCTGCTCCACACCAGCAATAGTGTCTTGTATGCACACGGTACGGCCTTTTCTGGATGTGCATTATCCACTATAGTAAAAGTGATGCGAAACGCACCTAAGGTTACTCTACTGGACGATTAGGCAGACCGAGAATTTGACAGAGCTCATTACTGCTAACGCACTTGCGAATTTTATAGGTGTATATGTTATGAAATGTAAACCAATTTAAGTACATATAAAGTAACTGCGTGAAAAAAACAAACTCCCTGTACCAACTGGATTACAAGTAATATATAGTTATTTGTATATGTATCACACTTGCCATTTGGTGTGTGATTTATGGCGTTAGCATGGCAAGCGCAATTGGAGCTTTTACACGTCACGCTTTGACAGCATACAAAACGTTTGTTCGTTAAATTTTTCCGCCATCATTAAACTTCAATTGTTTTAAACAAGGTGCGTTCCAAAGTAAACAGGACTTAAAAAAAAATACATAACAAATTTCGGGAAAATTAATTTATTTTATTCAAAATAGTATCTTTCTGCTTTTTTCACGGTCCAAAAGCATGTCGAACGAGTGTTTTAGCTCGTTGGCCGATATGGCCGCCAGTATGTCGGTGCAAGCCTTTTGAAGGGCCTCTACGTCTCCAATAACGCTTTCCTTTCATGGGCAAATGCATTTTTCCGAAAAGGAAGAAGTCGCGCGGTGCCACATCAAGTGAATACGGGGAGAGGTTAATGGTTAAAATGTGGTTTTTGGTCAAATAATCGGTCCTTCGATGTCCTTCGAATGTTGGGTTTTGAGAAACTTTTGGTCGTCAGTCAATTTGTGTGGAACAAACCGTGCGCACACCTTTCGTAAGCCAAAATGTTCGGTCAAAATGCGATAAACCGAAGTCTTTTAGATGTTCAATTCCATTTCCATGTTATTCAATGATGAATTCTGATAATTTTTGATGAATTCACAAACAATTTCGATGGAATTTCCGGTGATCACGGATTTAGATTGGCCCACATGTTGATCGTCACTTATGTCCTGACGACCACTTTGAAAACGTTGAAACCACTCGTGCACTATGCTACGGGATAGGCAGTCATCGTGATAAACTTGTTTCATCAACTGAAACGTTTCGGTAAAAGTTTTTCTGATTTTAAAACAAAATGTAATGTTGGCTCTTTGTTCGAAACACATTTTCACAACGATAACACAAACATACTGATTCTTAAAACGCAATTACTTCACTTCCAATCAATGAAATGTCACTGAAATTCTCAATCGATAAAGATAGCACCAGTCGGTGGCGCCACCAGGGGCGTTGGATTCAAAAAGTCCTGTTTATTTTATTATGCGCCTTGTATATTTGAAATTGCTTCCGCCCGTCTGAGACTGTGAGCTTTGTTTGCTGCACCCCAACTTGAAACAGTACTCGCTTGTTCCCTTTTCATATTTCCTTGTATTGCACCATCTTCTTTAGATCAGATTTTCCTTTGTCAGATTTCATTTTTCTTTTGTGCTTTAACAAATTATGCCGTGTTGAATTGGGTTAGTTTAAGAGTTTGAAGGTTCGACTTTTGTGTAGGGCATTTAGTGGCTTTTTGCTTTTACTGTAGTAGTAACTTGTGCCACTTAGTTAAACTAATCAAGCTAGATATTAGGTTATATATAAATAAATGATAAAGATGACGAGACGAGTTGAAATCCGGTTCAGTTTCTTTCTGTCCGTCTGTGCAAGGTTAGGCGTTCGTAGATGGGGGTAATCGGTACACTGTCATGCCTTCAAAATGCCATTAATTGAAAACTTATAAGATGCCACAACTAAGCACTTACAACTGTAACTGTACTTTGTTTCAAGGGACTAAAATGTCAAGAGACACCTGTGCGCTAAAACTTCTTAAAAATTGTCATAACCTCGTCCTATGAAAGGTTTGAAACATATATTTCTTAACCCAATGAAACTATCTTCGCCGTTTTTTAGTATTCAGAAAAATACTTCCAAAAATACTTACAAAATTTATTATAAAAGATAAAGAGTTGTATACTCACAATGTAATAATCTGAATAACAATGAAAATTATTAATTTGTACTCAAATACTCTTCAGTCTTTGAAATGTCTTACATCTTTTGGCTTACATCCTTCTTAAAAATATTGATAGAACTTAAAAATGCACTTTTCTAGCTTTGCCTAGCGACGTGTCACTCTCACAGTTACCCTATGCTTTGAATGTAACAAATACTTATATTTCTCCAAATTTTCAAAAATGTTATTTAAAAACTCCAATTCGGGCAAAAATTCCTGCAAATTGTGGCAAAGGTGTACAAGATGTAGGGCGAAAATGGTTTTTTTCTATGGCTTTTAATAAGATGCCTTGTAAATTTATTATCAATTTCTTCAAAAACCGTATTGTGAGAATTTTGGAATGTCAGTGTTTGCGTGGCTTCTAGTTCCTAAATTTTATATACTTAATACCGAAGATATTTTGAAAAAATTCACTTCTGTTCGAACCACCTAATGAAACATGTAGGTAGGTAGATAAAGGGGGCGGCAGAACATTCTTGGCCCCGGGCGCACGAAGTTGTAGCTACGCCACTGTCGGTGAGTCTGGAGATATGTGTCAAAAATGAATTGAATTGGATCAATACTTCCCTTAGCCCTGATATGAATAATATAAAAATGTATATATATTTATATCACATTTATCGACCCAACTAGATTAATATAAGTTTTGCCAACACCTACATATGTTAAAGTATTTCGTCTGCTTTGATTACAAGAGTTTGAAGTACTCGTATTCGGCTATACCCGCACTAAGCTCTTTCTTATTGGTTTCAACAGCGTTTGTAGATCAACTTTTTTAGAAGCAAGTCTTATTGTCTTTCTGTAGAGAGTTTTATAAGGTCAATCATCATAAAAAATATGTATTTCATATTAGGTTTTTAGATGCTCACCAATTTTAAAAAACAGATGCCATTGGTGCAGGATCAATGCAAAGAAAGCCGAGGTGTTTGCCACACACCTTCAAAACACTTTTACTCCTAACGAGTTGAGTGATGAATCTACCCATGAGACAGTCAGGAATTTTTCGGATGTTGCTCGTCAAATGAAGGAATAAGTTGCTCATTCCGATTGCTGAAATAAATGCTGCGGAAGTGCAGGAGGAGAATGACAGAATTAATTCGTTTGCACTTAAAGTGCTACACTAAAAAGGTAATGGGCATGATTGTAAAGCTTTTTAATAGAACGCTCAGACTATGTCTTTTCCATTGCAAAAAAATGTGCAGATGCAAAATGTTTTAATTCTTAAACCTGGAAAACTTGAACTACCAACGCGTTATTATTTTCTGCTAAAGTTTTACCCACATAATTGGAAATTCTACGTTGGATTCCGCGATGCTGAGTCGGATTTGAGACTTGTTCGTGCTGGCGTGTATTCGTCCCTGTGCTCTACATTTTTTATACAGCAGAACTTCTAGTGACCAACTATGACTTCATACTGACGGTAACCAATGCTGATGATACTGCACTGCTAGCATAAAGTGACAACTCTATTAGTACTTCCAGAAATGTGCAGATGAAATTGAATGCTCTAGAGATCATGTAAATATAAAAAAAAAACAAAAACTCAGCAACGATAATGGCTCCTTAGGCTAAGTTCCCGCCCTAGTCTGAAGAATAAGTTGCTCATTTATAAGGTAAAATTTAGGAGTTAGTGCATCAAATTGAAATTTAAATATAATTCAATATATTTATATAGTTCGTCTTTTTTTGCCAATTTATAACATCTCTTTTCGTATATTGTTGACCTATTATTTTTGTATGCTTGGTAACATCAAAAGGCCATACAATCCATTATACCAAAACACAGTAAAAGCAATAAAAAAGGAATATCATAAAAATTAAGGGAAACCGCAATGAAAAATATGTCGTCGATATTTTGGTGTTGAAGCAGCATAGTACAATGGACGTGTTTCGAGACTGAGCATAAGAAGATATATAAATCATGTGCAGATACATGTGGAATTGTATTGTTAAAACAATATTTGGGTTATATTTTACTACAATAAAAAATAGTTGATCAAGCTCAGAAAAAATGGGTATTTCTAATTTATTGTCCAATATATTTATTCAATACGTATTTTATTAACAAAAAAGAAAATTATAAATTTCAAGGATAACGCAGTGTACGAAAAGGATATGGTACTTAGAAGTACCGACGGGTTTAAAGAGCTTAAAATATTTCATTTATTAATGCCATTATATTCGCTGATACAATCTTTTTTATGTTACATATTTCACATCTTCCTCGGCCTTCAAAAAATATTGGCTAATGTACTCCCAAGATACCTAATCGAACATCAATTGTAACCGACGCACCCTTACCCCGACGTTTTGTGTTGGCGTCTGACTCAAGTTTCGTTTATTGGCACCAATATCCTTTTGCGTCTTTCGGCTTTGAGCAACGGACTGACCTTATTCCTGCAGAGTCATTTTTTCATGTGTTTGCCATCATATGCCCAATCTATCTATGCCACTATTTTTAGATCACCTTTTTTCATTTGCTTGTCTGTCTTATGCTTGAAGGAAGTCCTTTTCGATTGACTCTACATGTTCCGCACGTAACAAGTTAAATAGCTAATCTTACTAGTTTTCCGAGATGTTTGAATTATCACTTACATGTAAAAAGCTTAGTCTTGAGTCGAATCTCGTACTCCAATAATGGCATAAACTTGGACGTTGATGGTAACCCCTAAAGAAGTTGATGCCAAGAAATGCAAGGAACTCACTTTTTTGAGATGAAGTGTTTTGTTGTTTTGTATCTCATACAAATTTGAATTAAATATGGTTCTTTTAATAACAGTTTCAATGTACGACAAGAAAAATGACTGTGACGGCGTGAATATATCTTAAAAAAAAAACCAGGAAATGGTTCACTAATGAGTCAACGTGTTGTTTCTTCTCCCGCGATTTCACTCAAGAAGTGATCTTCATTGCCTTCTGAAACTATAACTAGGTCTTCTTAATCATCAGACTCTATATCCGTGGTTTACCGCGTCAACACCTATTGTAATGGTTACGAACAATTTGTTATTAGCTGAAGTAAGCGGATAGTGATTGCAGTTGTTTGCAATACTCATCATGCCACGGCGTATACGCAACAATGTCGAAGTGGGTTTTAAAAATGTATTTTATCTTTCCAATAAAGGTGAAAGATGAGGCCGTGTAGCCACCTGATGGTAAGCCTGGCGCAAAAGCTAATCGACGTCGAAAGTTCGACATGTTCAAAAGCAAACTAATAGCATTGACAGACGGCAGCGTTAAACCAGATTAATTGCATTTTTCGGGATTAATTCAGGAGTTACCACAGCTAACTCCGTTGCTGAATCCAAAAATAACTCTCAACATTTTAGGGAGTTTGTGAGATTTTCGTTGGCAACATTGTTAAAAATGGCCAATTTTCATCTATTGTGAATGAAATACAAGCAACCCTGACAGCTGTTTATCAAATTCTCAATATAATATCAATAAAACTTCTATGTTATGATGCAGTTTTAAAAATAATGTGTTGATATGCTTTTGTAATAATAAAATGGTTTGGTAAAAATTGGTCGGCTAACAACCGTAATGTTTATCTTCTATCAATTTTCATTGTAAAATATTATAAAAAAGGACAATGAGCTGTTTATGAGAGTTTCAAACTCGCATAGCTGCCGTCTGTCACCTACAAATTTGGATCTGATTAAGTGCGCAGTTAATCCGGATTAACGCTGCCGTCTATAAAGGCTACAAGATAAGCTTGAAGATATATTTTACATAATTTTTAAAGTTGTGTGGTTTAAGGAAAATCTAAATGTGCCCTTATGTCTTCACTATGCTTTATACAAATATGTGTATTTGTATTTAGCGTTGCTCAAAATCAAGTTTTTTACAAAAAAAATTATTTATCTCGCAGAAGCATTTTAAAACAAAAGACGTATGAAAATGCTTTTACTCTTTCCTATTTTTCTCCTTATTGTCTTTTCACGACTTTTTAGTGACTTTTTGAGCAGGAAAAACTTTGCTTCTACCGAACATGTCATGCATAAGATATCGAATTATTTGTAGGCCAAGCGTGCTTTCAGCCATGCAACTGTCAACAAGCAAATATAAAGTTATTCGAAATGATTATTATGAAATGTTAAAGTTTACTTTCTGATTCAGCAAATCGATTTGAGTAAATACTGTTTGAACTTTTATTCTTCTGATTGAGTTTTGTCGTTGTGGTTTCAAGTCTTCCTGATCTTTTTGTGCACAAACTGGTTCTGATACGCACCATTATTCACCAAAATGACGTTAGTGTTGAAACTAAGATGAGAAAACTCTTAAGAAAGATTGAAGCTTCATCTCACTTTTGTAAAAGGACAGTTCAATAATGTTAGTTTCTAAAAAAGCTTTTCTCATATTTGATAAAATTATAGTTCTTTTGTAGAAATATATGTATCTTTTGTAATATCATGCCTAACACCAAGAATGGTCTCTTTTGTTGATTGCTAATGTTATGTGATGTGAGATCCAGCTTTGTACTTTTAAAAGCATTTTCAAAAAACAAAATAAGAAAGGAAAAACAAATGAATTAAAAGTAGTAACTCTTAATAAAGTCCAAATAAAACAACTAAATTGCTATGTTAACGTAAAATATATAGAAATGTATATAAGCATAATATTATAAGCGATACATAAAGATTTGGCAATTTTATTATTCGATATATCTGTGTTAATGACTCCCTTGGGAACAACAACACAAAAGTGTCCATAAAACAAAAAGCTATATAATATATACATATTAGGGTGTGTCATTCTGAGGCAACCTTTTTTTTCAACTGAAAAACAGGCTAAAAACTTTCGAAAATGTGAAAAAGAAGTCACTCAAAAGATGAGCTCTTAATATTAATATTAAAAGGTGCCTATTTCAAATTTTCTGTTTTCCATATAAATTACATGGAAAAAAATCATTTTTTGGCTACCAGTAGGGATGGTAAACTCGATTCCGATTCTACTCGAAAATCGAGTTTTCTCGTAAAATAATCGATTTTTCGGAATCGATCTTCAGTAGTCGAAGTCGATTAAGAATCGACTTTTGACATTCGAAACATTTCTGGTATCAAATAGTCGGTTGTCATGGCACGATAACGGTCGCCATTGGCGATTACTTTCTCACAGGCATCGTTTTTAAAGAAACATGGACCGACAATTCCACCGGCCCCAAACCGAGGCTTTTTCTTGACGAAATGGCAGCTCTTGAAACTCTTCAAGTTTTTTTCGAAAAACAATGTGACAATTTTGTTTGTTTACATGCCCATTGAGCCAGATTTGTAAACGTTGTCTTTCCATGGTGACAAGCCGGTTAATACTGAACAAAAGTAACATGAAGACTTGGCACGTCTTTCGCGTAATTTGTCATAAACATACTATTGAGAAAAGTGTCTCTAATTGGATCAACCGTTATATTTGATGAATTAACCAAATAAAATTTGCTGTTAGGAAAAATACAATATTTAACGAAAGACCCTTCAGCATTCAGAACCATAAAATAATTTTGTTAGAACAACATTATGAACTTGAACTGGAGTGTGACTTTCTAAAACAAAATGTCCATAGTCTTTTTCAGATACCTTAAAAGTAACTTATTCTGTACTGCAAACAAAATTCCAGGTATAAGTGCATGAGTGTTTAACCTTAACAAACTTATGGGTCTTCACCTAATCAGGGTATTAGGTATATTGTACGCTGTATTTTAAGGGCTTTGGTAGCTAAATTGAATTCAGAAAACAAAGATTTGTGAAGTCTGAAAATGCGAACATTTATTAGACTAGTAAGTTGCTCCGTAATTTTCGTACTCAATATATACCATTTATATAATTTACTTGCTAAATGAGTGATAGCTTGGGTTAGCAATTGTTTCCCTAACTGCTATGTAGAAATCACCTCCGAAACTCAAAATATGCGTTTATGCAAATAAACAAACTCAACATTTTATACATCGCACAAGTCGTGCGGTTAATCATGATGAAATCGGGAAGGACCTCACCGAGCCGTTCGACACCAGACGAGCGAGATCTTCTCTAACGCGTTTCCGACAATATAGTCTTGGAAAAAAAGCACGAAATAAGCTAATTTTATATTATACGATGCATAAACATAAACAATGACGAACCGAGAGAACTGTTTTCCGCTAGATCTTTGAAGTCCTGTGCGTGAGCTATGAATATTGAAGAAGATGCATTCACGAACTTTATTAACTTTACAACAACGTAGTTACGGTCAAAAGCTGAATGGCAGCAGCGTTGGCAAACCACACTCAAAGGCTGGTGGACCCGGAGATTGATACTTTGAAGACTCTGATCATGTATTCTTTTATTCTCTCGATTTTTATGTATAAGAGAAAAACCAAAAGCTACACTGGGTAGCAGTTTTACGGTGAAAAATTTGACTACATTCATGTATCAGTTCACCGATAATTGGAAAGCTGTCAGCGTTGCGGCAGACTCAATCATGACAAAACTGAGTTAGGCGTCCGTCAGTCCGTGCCATAGAGGTGACTTAAACGACTTATCACTCGCACGAAAAAATACTTAATTAGGTGATTTCATGGGAGAGTTTAGAGTTGGGAATAGGTTGGATTTAGTGGATTGAAATTCCGCACTCCGGCCAAGGATGCTTTATCTACTTAAAAAAAGGTGCCATATACGTATGTGAATAAAAACTTCGGATACAAAGAAATGAGTTTACACACAGCAATAAGAAATTAGTAATCATGTTTATTATAACTTGAATTTAATTTTCTATACATCCATACATCATTTAAAAGTTTTTAGCATCTTGACTATCAATTTTTATTAGTATTAGAGCCGCTTTTCAGTTGTACATTAGAAGAAATATGAGCAGAAACTGTTTAAATTATTGAACACATATTGATATGTAGTATATAATTTGAAGTGTGAGGAGATCAAACTAAACTTTATTCATCATGCATACTATATATTTTATTTTTCGAATAATGCGTTAGTAAAATTTAAGTAATTAAAATTTCATTTTGATACAATTTGTTGGAAATCCTTTATAACAAAAAGTTTTATGAGTAACGGACAAATAGTCAAACTAATTATTTTAGCAGTATACGGATATATATACAAAATATTTTAGAAAATTTTGATAAATGAAAAATAATAATATTAATATTAAATTATTTCCTTCAGGGTTGACGTAACGTCAATTTGTCATGCTATTGTTGTGTAAGTTAAAAGTCATACAAGTAGCAGGAAAATGCATACGGATACAATGCCTAGTATTACTTGTATAATGTTAATTAAAATAAATGGCCGTCATAGGAGATCATAGTGAAGGAACAAAACAAACGAAACGAATGCGACAATACAGGTGAGAAGTGTCCCTTCATAATCTCTTTATTATGTTTTAATTATGTACTGATGACAAGGGGACGGAAAGATCTTAAACAAATGGTGGCATGAACTTTGAATTATTTCTGAAACTAATTATGGGTTTTCTATGTAGGATATTTAATTAGAACTGTGTCTCTGAATTTGTAAATAAAATATACTTGTACATAAATAAATTGCTTTCGGTTATGTTACACTTTCATATTTTGTACAAATTTCCATTCTCTGAAAGGTATGCAGAGAGTTATCTCATAAAACTGTCAAGTTGTCAGCAACAGATGTTTACTTTTTATTAAACAAATTATTTCGCAGCAAGGGTTTGATAGAGCAGCGGCCTTGATTGTTTCATCTGCTTTTCTGGATGCCAAAAACGCAGGTTTGATAACAGAGGATAAGGCTAGCTTTGCCACTGACAAATGCAAGATTAGTCGGGCAAAAATAAGTGTTGGAGTTAAGCTTCAAAACACCGAAAGTATTGACTCTGTATATGGGCTGCATTTTGACGGCCGCAAAGACAATACACTTACACAAGTCAGCGAAGGTGAAAAGTACTACCGCGACACTGTCAAAGAGGAACATATTTCTCTTATAGCGTAACCTGGTTGTCATTACTTTGGCCATGTCACCTCTTCTTCCGGGTCAGCTGAGGATGAGACGCAAGTTATATGGCACCATTTACAAGACAATTCATCATTCGGAAACTAGAAGAAAGAATAGGTAGACCATTACAGTGGGTTGTTTGTCTTCTACACTTCAACGAACTTCCATTTCGTGCTCTTTTCGAACACATAGATGGTGTCTCAAAGAGTCCAAATACATTCTTTGGCGACATAGGTAAACTGCTCCCTGACTGTGAGAAGTTGCCTGTTGTCAAATTTGAAAGTTTTCCATCCTGCCAATTACCTTCTGAGGTTATTAATCCGACCCAACTTAGCACAGACCATTATCTCTATAAAATATCAGAAGCTGTTATTTCCGGTCAATCTTCCTCAGATTTAGCGTCGATGCATCCAGGTAACATGTGCAAATCTCGCTGGCTCACCTGTGCAAATAGAATTCTGAGATTATACATATCTACTGACAAACCAACAAAGGAAATAAAGATTTTGGTCAAGGCTCGCGCCATCTCTATGCTGCAATTCAAAGGTCGAGATACTTACCTGCTAAACTGCGCAAGGTTGTCGACTCATCCATTCAACAGAATGCTTTCTTTGCTCTTCCAGACCACATTCTCCTTAGTATTATGACTGACGAACGGATAGAAGTCAGAAAGTTGGCCCTTGACCGTCTTCTGGCAGCCAGAGAAGCAGAGTCTGACTCTGTAAATGGAAGGGTTAGATGTAATAAAGTGCCAAAACTGAATTTCAAAGCTAATAATTATTACGATATGATTAACTGGAAGACTATTACCTTGACTGTTCCAAGAGTTCTTTGTTCAGTTTCTAACGAAGAACTCATAAAAGGGCTGTCGGGAGATACTGCAGAGGTATGGAAATTTAGTGAATTCCCCTCTCACACCATGGCAGTCGAGAGAACCGTCAAACTGGTGACAGAGGCATCTTCTAAAGTTATTGGCCCCCAATCTCGTGATCGTTTTATACGCTCTACACTGAAAACTAGGCAACAAGTGCCAAAGTTTAGTACAAAATCTGATTTTATCCATAAATTTGACACAGATTTAGACTAAAACAAGCCGGACATATGGTTGGTTGGTCGGGTTGGGCTTGGGAGGAACCCAAAGAGCAGCCACCTCCACGCGGTGGGTTCTGGGTGACCAATACAGGTTAGCTGAGAGCTGCAACAATTTTCACCTTGCGCTGTGGCGCGCCGCATTTTCGCTCGTATCTCGGGAACGGTTCGTCCTACGGCCATGATCACATACACCATTTCGGTAGCAAATGACGTGACAAATAACTTTTGTTTTATATATTCTGCCATTTGATGCGTATTTCAAGCGAATTTCCGAAATTTCAAGGCCGGAGTTGCATTGGAATCAGGAAGTACTAAGGCAACTTTTCCGCACTATTAGAAATCCCGAATCGAAAAAAGTCCGGAATCGACCCACCCTATTAGTTACTTCTGATCATTTCGCCACATTTTCAATTAATATCGTGCCGCAACCATCGCATTCGCCTGATTTACCTTCGTGTAACTTCCGGCTATTCAGCAAACTCCATGACCACTTCGAGGACACCGTTTTGCCTCAAATGAGGATATAAAATCTGAGTCGAAAAAGGATCTGATGGCCATCAGGACGGAGGATTTTTCTAAGTGCTATGGTGACTGGAAAATTCGTTGGCAGGAGACGAAATGGACAAAATTCACCTTTCAATTTGATCACAGAAAAACAAATTTCTGTGTGAGATTAATAAGAGCTCTTTCGAGTGAGTTGGTGCGTATGAGTAACATTTTCATTCTAAACACGAGTAACAGAACTTTTTGACTAAAAAGAAAACTTGACTTTTATTTATGAATGTTTGGGCATATTTAAATTTTTCTTGGTAAATTATATTTGAAGCAATAAATTTAGTTTTTAATAAATATATCTATATACTTCCAGTACCATATTTGTTAGTAATGTCTTAATTAAATTTTCATTGCCTTTGAGTTTAATTTTTTTATTTAAAATTTAAAAACTCAATTGAATTTCTGGATTTTTGACAATCACAGCGTAATTGCTTTTGATTTGCAATAAGAATCATCACTAATATTAAATGTGCTTAAATAGGTGTATATTTATTGTTACATATACAGATAAAAGCAGACTTTTGTCTTAAAATTATTATACCCTGAACAGGGTATATTAAGTTTGTCACGAAGTTTGTAACACCCAGAAGGAATCGTCGGAGACCCAATAAAGTATATATATAAAAGATCAGTATGTCGAGCTGAGTCGATTTAGTCATGTCCGTCTGTCGGTCTGTCCGTCTGTCTGTATAAATACGAACTAGTCTCTCAGTTTTTAAGATATCTTTTTGAAATTTTGCAAACGTCATTTTCTCTTCAAGATCGGAACGGCCGATATCGGGCCACTATAACATATAGCTGCCATACAAACTGAACGATGGGAATCAAATGCTTGTATGGAAAACTTTCACATTTGACAAGATATATTCACGAAATTTGGTATATGTTATTTTCTAAGGTAACAATGAAATCTCCGAAGAAATTGTTCAGATCGGTAAACTATAGCATATAGCTGCCATACAAACTGAACGACCGGAATCAAATTCTTGTATGGACAACTTTCACATTTGACAAGATATATTCACGAAACTTGATATATGTTATTTCCTAAGGCAACAATGTAATCTTTAAAACACTTGTTTAGAACGGATTACTAGAGCATATAGCTTCCATACAAACTGAACACATAGTTACGAACAGAAATGCACCTGTGAAGGGTATTTAGCTTCGGTGCAACCGAAGTTAAAGTTTTTTCTTGTTTTTACTATATTTTAATTATATGAGACATTTTAAAATATTTTGATAACCAAAACTACTATACGACTTTTATATGTTGTGGTGAACAAACATACACGCATTATGCTAAAAATTTGAAATTTTTATAAAAACACAAAATAATTCATGCAGCATTTTTAACATGTACAATTACCATTAAAATTCCACCAGTGGCGTTTCTCACCGTAGGCATTCTACAAAATAAA
The DNA here is from genome assembly GCF_016617805.1 of Bactrocera tryoni. NCBI lineage: Eukaryota > Metazoa > Arthropoda > Insecta > Diptera > Tephritidae > Bactrocera > Bactrocera tryoni. The sequence goes on from NW_024396552.1 coordinate 19,450, forward strand.
TTTATTTACGAAATTGCGATCTCTGTTTGCTGATTTGTGTAAATATTTTTACGTGTTCACAGTCGACCAAAAATAATGGAAAAGTGCCACGCAGACAGGTGAGCACATGACAGGGGGTAACTAAGTGCGGGCATACGTGCAAGTAGTCATACAAGTAAATAAAGTTTTGTATAAAGTAATGTGGACAGATGATGTAAAAAATCACTTTGCTCTTTAGCAGACACATATTTTTTGTGATTACTAATCGTTGGCAATTTTGCGCTTGGCGGCGTTGTAAAAGTCGTGCTGCAAATTGTAAGTGAAATGTACATGAAAGAATTATGCGCTCAAAATACAAATAACTACCTAGATAATATAAGCGAGTTAGCATTTAAGCACATATGTATGAGTGATAAATAAATTGTAAGCTATTTGATCTTCTTCTGTGGTGTTAATGAGGAAACAACTTTTTATACCGTGTACTTGAAAAGTGGACACGCATTGCCCATTCAACATCACGTAAATCCAAAGGCTTTAGAGGTATTATTCATTTATGACTTAAGCTATTTGCAAAAGGATCGTTTCTGGACACTCCGAATGGCGCTCAGAAAACTATCCTCTAAAATTGAGCAATTTGTTAACGTCAGGCTTAAGTAAGTCTTTTCATGCTGAAATGCCAAACAATACTAAACAAAGATGACAACATGATTACGCGTTATCTGTCAAAAAAAAAGGCTATTGAAAAAAGTTCATCTACTTAAATCAAATATTCGCTACAACAATTAAAAAGTTGGCGTTCAAATCACATAAACACAAAGAGAAATGACCAGAAGAAATAATAAACAACCACATAAGTAGCTTATTGTTGCATGTATGTAATAATTTTGCTAAACAAGTTGATTGTTTTCAACGCAGCGATGCTACTTACAACGTCTTTGAAATAAATTGAATGTCTACCCAAAATAATATGGTCTTTCACCTTCTATGGAGATGAATGCTCCTTTTCTGTTACACATTCCTTTTCATTTGCAGTACGCAACACGAGGAACTCTTGTTATTCTTAATTGGAAATTTGACAAAAGCACAGTTTAAGGTATGTTGAATTACACCCAACTGTTGCCAAATATGAATTTTTTTCTTAAAAATAATACTATGCTAAATAAAAGAATCAAAAATAATTATTTTAGTTGCCTGATAATAACTAAAAACTTGTTTTTTGAAGAAAGTGTTAGTAACTACAACAAAAATAACAAAGCAAACACAAAAGAATTTAATATAGCCACTTTAAGCAATTTTTTAATTAAACAACTGAACTGAATAGTGCTATGTAAAGATAAAATATATGTATATAAATATGGTAAATCATAATTAAACAATTTATTATTTGAGATATCTTTGGCTCCCTTGGGAGGTATTACAGCTTCAGTTGGATACTAAGTTTTTTTGAGTTTTGCTTGGCTTTGACATCTATTTATGGAAAACGTTTCTTGATAGGAAATAATTTAATACCTTCTTTAATCGCAAGTCTATTGCATGTACTTGATTATGCGATTGAGTGAATTTTAAGAAAAGTTGTGTTACAGTTAACTCAAGCCCTTGCGAGTATGTAAACATATAATTAAAAATTTTGATGCAAAACATTTGAAGCTCAATTTCCAGCTGGCATAAAAAATGCATGTCAAGGTCGCTGAGCACTTTGAACACTCTGTAAACTTCGGCAATATTATTATATGTATATTTGTTTGTGGTAGTTAATACAAGTATTTAAAAAATATAAATTTCTTTTAATTAAAGTTAGCAACCAACGAATTGGAAATTAATACTTATTCGGCAGCCTTGCTCAAGAGCTAAGCAAGTGTTTGAGAAAACTTACCCACATGAAGCAAAACTTTCTACACATGCATTCTGAAATTGAAGTGTTTTACAAGTATTACAAATTTATGTACATGCACAGATGCTTAAGTTGCTAACATGATGCAGGTATTTAAAATGAGTAAGTTCACATATACACAAAAAAAAACCTTAAATCTTATTTTATGAATAAAATGTCCTTGACACTGTTGAATGTGGTGATCAGTGAAAGTGTTGTTACGTTTTGTTATTTTTATTTTTTATACAATCTCTTGTATAGAAACAAAATTCAAAATATCATAGATAACTAGGAAATAACTACTGCAAAAAATAGTAATCTAGGGAAACGAACTCATATGCGAAAAATTATTACTAAAATATTGAGTGTGGTAACTGTGTCTCCCATTAGGATATTTTTCTTCACTAACAAAGAGATCCCTTAAAGATTTATTAAAAGTTTCGCTGGCGAACAATTCATGGATTTCCTTAACCTTCGTTAAAGGTTTTAAATAGTTAATACCAATGTAAAGTTCATAACTCAAAAAGAAATTGTAAATAAATAAACTTTGTCGATAAATTATTTCAGTCACAAAAACTTTTCATTAAAATTTTTAAACCTGGATCAGTCATCAAACTCATCCTGGTTTCTAGACTCGTACAACTGAATTACCTTAACCAACTGTGTAAACAGGTAAAAAATGGTATATTTGTGCATGTGAAATCAAGGCTGTCTTAATTAGAAAATATTAAGGGGGTATTCTGGTCTAGAAGCATGAATTTGAGGTTATTTTAAAGTGTCGTAAAAAAAAGGCAATTAATATTTTTAATATCCATTTTTTTATTAGTTATTTGCTAATTCTAGAAGAGTACAGAAAAAAATTAAAAACTAAAAAAAGTAAAAAAATTCAAAAATTATGAGCTGACGAAGTGGGGGGTCTCTAAAAAATTCCACGTGACCATACCCATGATTTCAACCCTCCTAGTTATCTGAAACCAAAAAAAAAGATTATTAATCTAGAATAATGTCGCAATGGCCGGAACTATGGAAAAGTGGGAAAAAAATTTTTTTCACAAAATGATGACTGCCTAAAAAAAATGTATTTTTGGATCACTTTTTCTGTCAAAAAAAAGTCAGTTTTGAGAAAAACGCGTTTAAAGTTTCGCGTAAAGTCTTTTGTTCGATTAGTTCCGGCCGGACCAGTTTTGATCAGAAAAATGCCAATTGGCTAAATGAGCCTTAGTCGCCTGCCCCACATCACACCTACACCCATCACTAACACGCACACTCACCACACTCACCACACTCACCACACTCACCTCGACATCACCACACTCCACATCAACACCACCCACACGCGAGAACCCAGGATCCTCACACTCCAACTCACACCACACTACTCAGCAGGAAAAGGGTCAGGCTCTACACAGTTCAGTTCTTATTCGACCGCTGTTGTACTTACACGCCGCTTTTTCGCCACCGCTACGCACCGCGAGTTATCTCCATCCAGTTACCTACATACGTACATATATCAATAACTTTTTAAACGTACATACATAAGTATACTTTTATATTGTGCATTAACATTACGTACAGCCAATCTAGCGCTGATCTCTATTGTGAAATAAATTGAAGTTGAAACCGGAGATTTTATTTTAAAATTCCTAAAGTTTGGCAAAAGTGGTAAGTGAAGCGGGTAGTGATTAAAACATTGGTCCTTCGAGCCGCAAAGAACGGCACTATTGGAAAAAAAAAAAAAAAAAAAACAAAGAAAATCAACTTCTGTGGCATAAAACGTATTAAAAGCTTGCAAATTTTGTGCACAAGTGAAAAGCGACATATACATACACATATACAAATATACAAAATTAAGTGCAATACATATGTATATACAAAGTGTTTATTGCAAGTGAAATTTAAAAGAAGTTGAAAACGGAAAACACAAAACGGTTTCCTACCGTTACAAAAAAAAAAAAAAAAAACTCAAAAAATTTTTAATCAAAATCAAAAAAAAAAAATAAAAATTTTATGCTAATACGATAAATTTTAAAACGCGTTTGAGACATATAAATACATATTAATTTCCTACATACAACATTGTGCTGAACAACTAAACAAAAAAAAAAAAAAAAGCCGGGCGCGTAAATTAATTTATTCTAAACGGGCGCGAAGTTTTCAACCAAACAAGAAAGGAAAACAATAAACCTAAAGTGCAATAAATTTCAAACAAAAATAATAAATAATATTACTACTGGTGAAAATAAAATACATCTGTACATACCAAACAACCACAGGAAGAGCTCAAAAGGAAAGGGATACAGCGACCAACCCTAACAACGTCAACATCAGCAGCAACAGGAAAGAAATAGGATACAACTGGGACAGCGACAAATGCAAACAACCGAAAACCCTCAAATACCGCATACTAAAGCCCTCAAATACCCTTGAAGCGGCTCAAAGTGAGTGTATCGACTCCATTTATTCATATAAAATTTTTATATAGTGGCATATATGTATGGTGAAAGTTACAGTTCATTTTTCTAACAACTGTATACTTTAATAAAACGGTTGCTACCAAACTGTTTGAACTTACGGTTGATATACGGGAAACCGAAAACAGTTTGGTGCATTACATATGTACATACAATATATGTATGAACAGTATATAGTATGATATATAATTATATATATACTGGCATATACATATCTGTTAAAAGCCTAGTTATGCTTACACTTGTGTTCACAAGCACACAAAGTTCATAAAAAAAAAAAAAAAACATTTTCAAGTATTCACTTGACAACATTTTCCGGCAATACCCCTTATGCTCAAAACAGTATAAGCAGGATTGCGCTAAGTAAGCTAAGGCAATTTCGAAAATTAAAATAAAAGGAATAATATCAACCATACATATATGCACAATATTAACAACGTATATACATATACATTACATATACATTATATATATTACCACAATTGGCAACAAGATAAATTAGCATACACACATATGCTAGTAACAACAAAGTAAAAGTTATAACTTCCACAAATTTGCATTTGCGCTAAAAGAGCATACCTACACTTTGCCATTTTTTCTTCCCGCGTTATTCGTACCGCAAAATAATATACACGGCATACAATTTGCTTATGCCGATGTAGATATATAACGTATGTACATAGGATACATAATTAAATAAAATCTTCATTTACAATTTAAATATTTTGGAAAAAAAAAAAAATAAAAAAAAAAAAAAAAAAAATAAAAAAAAAAAAAAAAAAAAAAATCGGTGCGGTAAATGCAACCGTTTAATAAGGATAAATTACATTCTGTCAATTAAAACAAAAAAAAAAAATTTACAAATATATACGGCATATTAACATTTCATTTTATATTATATATCCAAAGGCCAAATCGGCATATTTCAAGCAATACCTCTTGTTCTTGCTAAAGCACAAGCAAGCAGGATTGCAAACGGAAAAAATCTTTATATACAAAGGTCATTAACCCTTTTTTCTTTACTTATTATCCCCCGTATACGCAATTATAAACGAACGAGTGCGAAGCAATAAATAAAATCGAAAAAACAAGAACAAACTAATAGCACAACTATTAGAAATACGAAGCAATAAATAAAATAGAAAGAAAACAAAATAAACTAATAGCACAACTATTAGGGATAACGAAAACGAAACACTCGCTCGTTAGTTCGGCCATTGCGTATACGGATACAACAAAAATACTATTTTATAATAAGGAAAACGAAACACTCGTTCGTTGGTTCCTACCTTGCGGATACAACAAAAATACAATTTTATAATAAGGAAAACGAAATACGCGTTCGTTATTAGATACTTGTGTATACAACAACCATACAAACCGCGTATCCTAAAGATTCAAACGTATTTATTAACACCATAAATACACTGAGAGAAGTTTTTTCTGTCTCATATTTTCAATTTTTACCTATTATCTAAATGAACGGAGATTCTAAGGAATCTAAATCGATTCAATATCTAAAAGTACAAAAAATGATTTCTGAAGAAAAGAGCCCATGTACACCTGCTGAAGCCACACGCTCAAAGCAAGGTGCTACAAAGCAAAAAAAATTAAAGACATTTCATATACTAAGTTTATCGCTGAGAGTGACAGTTTAATTCGATACTGCACTCGATTTTCATCTTCACCGATTCAGGACAATTCTGAATCGGTACTAGAAATCAAAAAAGAAAATCTAGGCAATTTCTGGACACGTCTCCAAGCTGCGTATGACGCAATTCTAGAATCTGACGAATCAGATCTTCCGGAAAATTTTAAATCCTCGGCTTGCTCCAAATACGAAAACTGTTTAGACCAGTACGAGGAAACGAGAGCTATGATCTCTGATCAATTGAGATTAATAAAAGCAATTGCACCTACTCCACAACCGAGAGTAGAGCTGCCTCCAATTCAAAGCCAAGAGGCGAGTTCCGGCATTCACCTTAAAGTGCCAGCATGCGATACAGAAATATTTCATGGAGGTTATGAGCAATGGCCGTCCTTCCGGGACATGTTTACGGCCGTGTACATAAACCATCCTAAATTATCTCAAGCGCAAAAATTGTATCACCTCCGATACAAAACAAAAGGCCAAGCAGGAGCAATAGTAAAACAGTTCACTCTTAATGACGAAAATTTCAATTATGCTTGGGAAGCTTTAAAAGCTCGCTACGAGAACGAAAGAATATTAGTCGACAAACAAGTCACAATATTAATGAATTTACCAAAAATTCAGAAAGAAACAAGTGAAGAATTTATAAAACTTCAATCCACTGTTTCAAATTGCTTGTCGGTTCTAGCGACACAGAATATTCCCACAGACAATTGGGACCCCATACTGGTAAATATATGCTCCGCGGCATTACCGGAAAAATCTTTGCTTCTGTGGGAGCAATCGCTCTCCTCACGAAGAAAATGCCCAACGTGGCAACAAATGAATGATTTCTTAACTACCCAGTATGAAATAGCGGAAAGGGTAGATAAAAAAACGGTCAGAACTAAAAACGTTCAACACGACCTAAATCGAAGTTTTATTAGACCCCAAGCTAATAACAACCACAATTTAAACAGAAGCTTCTTTAAAAACCAATCGTTCACATCCGAACAATATAAACAAACGTCATGCGAACTGTGTAAAGGAGGGCACAAGCTGAAAGCTTGCGAAAAGTTTAAAAAACTTAATATCAATGAAAGGAACAACTTTGTCAGAGCAAAAAGGCTCTGTACAAACTGCTTGTCCCACTCACATAATCTCAATAATTGCGAAAGCAAATTCAATTGCGTATATTGCCACAAGAGGCATCATTCAATGTTGCATTTCAATAACTTTCCTAGCACACCCCAAAGTAGCGCTTTCTCCAAAAGAGCCACGGGTTTAGTTGCAACCGCAACTCCCGAAACACAAAATCCCGAAATTTGCCAAGAGACACCATGCTGCTCAAAGGCTTTAAAAACACAAACGCTTCACAGCGAGAATCAAAGTAGGGTACTACTACCCACTGCAGTTATCTCCATCGAGCACCGAGGAGAACTTTTCAAATTGAGAGCCCTAATAGACCAAGGATCACAACGATCATTCATAGCGTCTAGGGCACAAAATAGGCTAAAACTACCAACAAAACAAGCCAATTATGAAATTACGGGAATGGGCGGAAGAGTAGTACAAAACTCAAATAAAATCTGCCCCATTACCCTGATTTCCCCAAGCGGATAAGCGCATTCAAGCAGAAGCTATAGTCTTACCGCAACTTACGAACATGCTTCCAAGCTATCACATAAATAGCAAGCATTGGCAAAAGGTTACACACCTAAAGCTAGCAGATCCTAACTGCAACACCCCGCTCAAATAGATCTTCTATTAGGCAGCGACCTTATACCTCAAATTATTCTAGAAGGGGTTGAAAAATTTCAAACACCCTTCTAGCTCAAAATACTATATTCGGTTGGATACTAAGTGGACTAGTGACAGAATCAGTTGCCACCATGACAACTCAAGTGGAAGAAATATCCAATGAATTTCTTAATTCACAATTAAGGAAATTTTGGGAGTTAGAAGAACTCCCCCCCATTTCAATTACAACGCCAGAAGATCAGTATTGTGAAGACTTTTACAAAGCCACAACTACTAGATCAGGAAATGGTCGGTATGTCGTACGACTACCATTTAAACAACAATTTCCAGATACACTCGCCATAGGTCACTCTCGCACCTCTGCAATACAGCAGTTTCTGAGTATGGAAAAAAACCTACTTAGAAAAGGTGAGCTCAAACAACATTATGACGGTGTCTTAGAAGAATACCTCCATTTAGATCACATGGAAGAAGTAAGCCCATGCGAAAAAATCATAAAAGGCAAATATCACTCATTCTACTTGCCACATCATGCAGTAGTAAAGCCTGACAAAAAAACCACAAAGGTTAGAGTTGTCTTTAATGCCTCGAGATCCACTAGCTCGGGGAATTCCCTAAATGATATTCTATTTACGGGACCCACACTCCAACCAGACTTGATGCTCCTCATATTAAATTGGCGTATATACAAATACGTTTTCAATGGGGATGTCGAAAAAATGTATCGACAAATAATGGTACATAAGGATGATCAAGATTTTCAACGAATTATTTTTCGAAAATCTCCCAATAGTCCAATAAGCGACTTTAATTTAAAAACAGTTACCTTTGGCGTAAACTGTGCCCCATACCTCGCCATTCGTACACTCCACGAACTGGCAGAAGACACAAAGTCAGAGTTTCCTCTGGCAACACAAGTCTTAAAAACACATACGTATGTAGACGACATCCTGTCTGGGAGCCACAGCCTCTCACAAGCATACGAGTCCTTATCACAAGTGATAAAGGCCCTCAACACCGCAGGGTTTCCTCTAAAAAAGATCACAGCTAATCACCCAAGTATCTTAAAAAATATACCAAACGATAACAAATTGGATACTAATTTCCTTATCTTTGAAAAGGAAAGTATAACAAAAACACTGGGCATCCAATGGAATGCGATATCGGACCAGTTCTCATACACGACAGAGTCCATAACCGCATTATCCGCCATAACAAAGAGGCAAATTTTATCCTCAATGGCAAAACTTTTTGACCCCGCAGGATGGCTTGCGCCAATTATGATACAAGCGAAAATCCTGATTCAAGAATTATGGCTAGACGAAACCGACTGGGACGAACAAGTGAAACCTCTTCGCTTAGAAAAGTGGTCCAAGTTTGCTAATAACCTAAAAGACATTTCAAAGATACAAATTCCACGGTGGGTAAACTATTCCCCGATACAAAGTGGAACTACACGGCTTCTGCGACGCCTCTGAAAAGGCATATTGTGCCACGATCTATGTGCGCGCACAAAGCGATACCGCAACCACAAGCCACCTACTAGTGGCAAAAGCAAAAGTTGCGCCTCTAAAAACGATAAGTCTACCACGACTTGAACTCTGTGGCGCTCTGCTACTAGCCAAGCTGGTTTCCATAGTGCAGACCCACATGAACACATGACCAAATGCAAATTATATCTATGGTCCGATTCCGAAATCGTTCTAGCCTGGTTAGAAAAGCCACCACACTCGTGGAAAACATATATTTCTAATCGAACGTCTCAAATTCTTGACCTAGTAGGAGCAGCCACATGGCGACACGTAGCCAGTGCCGACAATCCTGCTGATCTAGGTACAAGAGGGTGCAAACCCCTGGATCTTGCCACCAACACGCTCTGGTGGAATGGCCCCCGATGGTTAACTGAATCCACAGATTCTTGGCCACAATCGACAATGCGCAACATAATCGCTCCAGAAAGTCGAAAAATCGACACCTATCATACAGTAGTGGATGATAATGAAATCCTTGAACGATTTTCATCGTTCCCCCGAGCCCTCAGAGTTGTCGCATATATGCTCAAATTCATAGAGCAACTTAAACTTAAAGTTAAAGGAGTAACTTACACCCATTGCGATACATTGACGCACCAGGACTTACAAAAAGCAAAGGTCGCGCTTATCGCCTCAACGCAAACGCGCTACTTCAGTCGCGACATATCGTTACTAAGAGAATCGAAGCCAATTGACAAAAAGAGCTCACTCTTAGTACTAAACCCATTTCTTGACACGAAAGGTCTGCTTCGTGCCAATGGTCGGCTCGCTAATTCAAGCCTCACTTACAACGAACGCCACCCCATCATAATACCTGAAAAGTCTCCTTTTGCCACATTACTCCTGAATTACATCCATATATTAATGTTGCACGCAGAGCAGCGCCTCATGCAACATATGGTACGCCAAGAGTATTATATTCCCCGTCTTAAGCCCCAGATCAAGAAATGCATTTTCATGTGCAAGATCTGCACTATGCATAAGCAAAAAATGCGAACTCAGATTATGGCAGCACTTCCACCTGAACGCTGCAATTTCGCTCCGCCTTTCACGACTACCGGTGTCGATTTTGCTGGGCCTTTTCAAATAAAGGCGTCCATGCTAAGATCTCCCACTCTCATGAAAGGCTATGTGGCTGTCTTTGTATGTTTCACGACAAAGGCAGTACACCTTGAGCTGTGTACTAATCTGACGACGGAGGCTTTTCTCGCGGCATTTGCTCGCTTCGTCGCTCGACGTGGCTTCCCCTCCAAAATCATGAGCGATAATGGCAAAACATTCATAGGAGCCCAACGAGCCACAGAAAAACAGTTTGTGGATTTCTTAAAACAAGTGTCCCCTGATATCGTACAAAAGTACGCCCCTCAAGGTATCAATTGGCAATTTATACCTCCAAGCGCTCCTCATATGGGTGGTTTATGGGAATCAGCTGTAAAGAGCTTCAAATCTCATTTCAAGAAGCTAGCCGGCAGCTATAAATTTAATTATGAAGAATTCACGACATTATTAGCTAAAATTGAAGCCGTTCTCAACTCACGGCCGCTCACAGCACTATCACAAGATCCTCCGAATTCACAGCCCTAACTCCAGGGCATTTTCTAAAAGGAGCACCCATTCTGGCCACACCTGAGCCAGGCGTGGAGTCGCTATCCTTATTAAATAGATGGGAAAGAATTAAAATTCTCCATCATAATTTCAGTAGCCGATGGAAAGAAGACTATATAAAGGACCTCCACAAGAGGTATCGTTGGAAAAATACAGAAAATGCGCCAAAAGTTGGTGATTATGTCCTGATTTACGACGATTGCCTGCCACCTACCGAATGGCGGCTAGGCCGCATAGAGAAGCTTTATCCAGGCTCCGACGGTCATATTCGCGTAGTCGATCTCCGTACGCAATCCGGAAAGTTAACAAGACCGCTCGTCAAGCTATGCTTCTTACCGATCGCCGATAACCGCGAACCGCAAACCGACAAACCGCTAAAATAAACCGAAGATAAAAACAAAATAAAATAAAAATTTATATAAATACATATATACATATATATTTAAAATCAATAACAAATGTAGTCGATTAATCTAACGACCCACTCATGCCGCATAACGTGGCAGCCATGCTCATATGTCTTATATGCAACCAAATCCTAATTGAAATTACACTCTTTCAAACAGGTCAATATGGATGCAGACATGCCAGCAGCCCCGACACCAATCACTCGTTCGGCTGCCAATGTGCCACGCCAAGTGGCTGCCCCAGTTGCGGCTGCCCCAGTTGCAGCGCCCCGAACAACCACCCCAACGGCGCCTCGGAATGGAAGGGTAGCATTGCCGTCAACACCCGCGCTGGTCGCCGACCCACAACGCCGTAGATGTCCCCTATGTCGTCGACCCCACCGGCTGCCACAATGCGTCATTTTTAAGGGATTGCCACCTCAACAACGCCAGTTGGTCGTGCAGGCGCACGGCCATTGTCTGAACTGCCTGACTCCTGTCCACCAAACGCATGAGTGTACTTCGGGCAATCTGTGCCAAATTTGTATGCGGCCGCATCACACCATGTTGCACCGACTCACTCGGAATGACACCCGTCAACAACCTTCCGGCCGCAACCGCGGCGCAATACGACGACCTCCAGTACGCCGGGAGGCGCGACCCCGTCGAACAAGTGGGCCATCATCATCCCATGCCCGACGGCCACACAATGGGGCATCAACACGACGCCAGCAACCACGCCCGCGTTCACGCCGCGCCTCAGGCCTTAGCAGCGTCGTAGCCACACTCCAGCAGCTTCAAAGCATTCTAGGCTGAAATATTCGCCTAGGGGGGCCGGGATGGCTAAATGAGCCTTAGTCGCCTGCCCCACACCACACTTACACCCATCACTAACACGCACACTCACCACACTCACCTCGACATCACCACACTCCACATCAACACCACCCACACGCGAGAGCCCAGGATCCACACACTCCAACTCACACCACACTACTCAGCATGAAAAGGGTCAGGCTCTACACAGTTCAGTTCTGATTCGTCCGCTGTTGAACTTACACGCCGCTTTTTCGCCACCGCTACGCACCGCGAGTTATCTCCATCCAGTTACCTACATACGTACATATATCAATAACTTTTTAAACATACATACATAAGCATACTTTTATATTGTGCATTAACATTACATACAGCCAATCTAGCGCAGATCTATATTGTGAAATAAATTGAAGTTGAAACCGGAGATTTTATTTTAAAATTCCTAAAGTTTGGCAAAAGTGGTAAGTGAAGCGGGTAGTGATTAAAACACTAATATCTCCGAAAATAATTTGAATTTTGAAAAATACTCTTGTACACATATTCTTGAATAGTGAATCTTTGAAAATATAAAAAAAAGTTGATTTTTTAAAATTTCTAGACCATGTTTTTTACAACTAAATATGCCTACAATTGATAAAGGCTTTCAAAGTACGTAACAAAGGTACTTATAGTTAAGGAATTTCCAAGCATTATATCTGCAGAGCTAGATCTGTGCTCTTGAAGACTTCTTCATCCGAAGTGAAAATGAAATCAGGCAACTTGTTGATATATAAATACATAATGGGCTTGGCACAGGCTGCGATCTCGGAGTTTTCCCTCACTAATTTTTTGCCTCATACTTCAACACGCTACTAAACATTTGCTTGTTAAATTTGCATACCTCAATGCGGTTTCAATTGGTGTATAAATATTTTCCTAGAGCTATTAGGCCAGACCACAATTGAAAAGGCGCCTAAGGTTCAAAGCGCCTAGAGTTTTGAAGTTTTACTGGCTGACTGAATATACAGCTGCTTCTAGTGATTGTTTGGAGGATCGGAAGGGAGTAAAAGGTTACCGCACTGCACTCAGATATACATACTTTCTGCCTTTTCTCTTTTCAAACATTTGACTGCGTTGCGCTTTCTCCTTCACATGGGTTTTTCCCTTGCTATAGTATATGTCGTTTTTTCATTATACTTTAGGGAGTTGTGCCGTATTAGGGTATTAAATGCGTTTATTTTGTGGCTTTAAAATAGCCATTAAAAGGAAATTTTTTCCGGAGAGCAAAAAATTAGCATTGCATTTTATGAAACATAAATTCATTAGGCTCTCAACTAATAATTTTTAATTAGCTTAGTTGTAGTGACAATTTAATAATTGTAATTTTTAATATATAATTTTGTCTAGTAATAATCGTGATATTTCTTTAAGCTGTACCGGGCAATACAGCGTTACCATGACATACACGATCGAAGTCACTCACTCCAAATAGTAAAAAAAAGTCCATAGCTGGTCAAAATATCTTATTTATAGAATATTTTGTAATTTTACAAATTCACAAAGACGTTGTTATTATACATATATATTTTCAATATGTTTTTTTTTGTAATTTTTGCTAAAACAATTAGTTTCACTCTAAATTACCGTCACACTATAAAATGAAGTATATAGATTTTGTATAGCAATCAAAACTTTAATAACATTTCTGTGGGTATTCTTTTACTCTTAAGTTAGACAATTAAAATTTTCGCATGAATATGAAATAGCCTTATGATATGACTTTCCACTTTGAAATTTTATCGTCCACTGTAACCTGATTAATTTGTATGGCTTTCTCAATTTGACAGCGCCATCCTGCTTGCACGCTATTTATTTAAAAGTTCTTCCCAAATATTGAATACTTGCCACCACAAAGCAGCAATGACAAAGTAAACGGATAGAGCAGGAAAGATGCTTCGATATTTTTAGTAGCGGGATTTTAGCTGCACACCAAATATTTGTTGGAGTGACTAAGGAGAAACTTTTCATTATTATTATGTCATAATTCAAAATTTATGAACCACTTTCCCCTTCATTAAATACAACAAACACTAAGTGGCAGAAACAACAAAGCAGACATTATGTTATTGTTCATCCACTTTAAAAACACACTCAATACATTGAATGTAGTAAATCGTTGAGAATTTTAGTAATTTCAAATGTTCTTACTGATTGAGATAGATAAAGATGAACCCAATCCCAAAAAGTGCTTATGAAAATCGTTGGCGTAATTATTCTACATCTGGTTGGGATTACTTTTAAAACGAGAAAATAAATATTGATGAATGATTAAATATTTTTCCCTTTACTTATAATTTTCAGGTACTTTAATGTATGTTGAAAAATAATAAAAGAGCCGTAAAAGACGGAAATTGGCATATCGGTCAGCCCGTAAGTTCTAGTTTTAGAAATCGGGGTGAATATTTTTGTGATAAGGCATGTCCTTATGCCAGAAGAAGTTAAAAGCCGATCAATACTTTCCTCAGCCCTCACATAACTAATATAAATATTTTTAAACTTCCGGCTGATTATCCGTCAACACAAGGTGGGTTCAAAAATAAACAGGACTTATGGAATCTAGCACCTCCTGGTGGCGTCATCTATTTGTTGACTGGTGCGTTAGAATCGGCTATCTTTATCGACTGTCCAGTGAGAATTCAGTGTGAATGACATTTCATAGATTGGAAGTGAAGTTATTGCGTTTTAAGTGTCAGTATGTTTGTGCTATCGGTGCGAAAATGACCTTCGAACAAAGGGCCAACATTAAATTTTGTTTAAAAATTGGTAAAACTTTTACCGAAACGTTTCAATTGATGAAACAAGTTTATGGCGATGAATCTGAGTTCACGAATGGTTTCAACGTTTTCAAAGTGGTCGTGAGGATATAAATGACGACGACGATCAACGTGTGGGCCAATCAAAATCCGTGATCATCGGAAATTCCATCGAAACTGTGCATGAACTCATCAAAAATCATCATCAAATTCATGGAAATGGAATTGAATATCTCGAAAACATCGGTTTATCTCATTTTGAAGGAACATTTGGGCTTACGAAAGTTGCGTCCACGGTTTCTTCCGCACAAATTGACTGACGACCAAAAATTGCTCAGAATCCAACACTGAAACGACGTTTGTGACCGATTATTTGATCAAAAATCACATTTTAACCATTAACCACTCCCCGTATTCACTTGATGTGGCACCGCGCGACTTCTTCCTTTTCGGAAAAATGCATTTGCCCATGAAAGGAAACGTCTGCATAAGTAGAGGCCATTCAAAAGGCTTGCGCCGGCATACTGGCGGCCACACCGGCCAATGAGCTAAAACACTCATTCGACATGCTTTTAGACTGTGCAAAAAGCTGAATTAAAGCAGAAGGAGACTATTTTGAATAAAATAAATTGATTGTTCCGAAAAAACCATTTGCTCTGTTTTTTCAAGTACTGTTTATTTTGAAACGCACCTTGTGTATATAGAATGTAAGGGAAATTCAGAGAGAACTGTTTGTAATAAAAGTTTACGTTTTCTTCTATTATTGTGAATAGTGGGTGCAATTCTACCTATTTTTGTTTAAAATGTACACGCATATCTCACATTCAACTTAATTTGCGAGAATATAAAAATTTCGGTTACACTCGAACTTTGACATTCCTTACCTGCTTTTGTTTGGACTTAATTTATTTTTATCATTTCTGTTGCCGGCGATTTATTAAGCGGTGTACATATTATTTACATTCCTCTGAAAAATAATGTTTAGTTTGTGTTATGCTGAAGCACCCACATACATGCGTTTACAGAATAATTTAAAATGCATGTAATGGTGCAATTTATATTTAAGGTTTTAAAAAGTTTATCGCTCTTTATAATATTTTTAAGTAAACGTGTACACCACAACTAAACCCCCACTTTCTCTCTCCATTTTTACTTCTGGTTAGTCGGCCAGCAGTACTCCATTGGGTACGCCGATAAATCACTTATACGCAGTGTACGTCATAAATAAGCCAAAAATCGTTGTTGCCAGATATTTGTCTTATATGCGTGATGTTGAAACTGATATTTGAAACAAATATGAAGATTGAATATTGGTGCAACCCGGTCAAGTGGTCCATGAAAATTTCAAAAAATCACCGATTTTGAGCAGATCATTTGAAAGAGGACCAGACGCGTACCCCGTGATATAAATATTTCATCAAAATTCTTTTTTTTTGTTAAAGTTATTGAAGGTTGAAATTTAGAGCATGATAAAATTGTAAAATTTTTTTTCTTACAACCTACTAGAGATAAATCGATGAAATTTTGTGAACCCAAAGAAAAATGTTCGTTCTATATTATAAATATTTTTTCACCATCCATTTGTTTAAATAATAAAATCTTACATAATTTTTTGTTAAGCAATTGAAATGGCACATCCATCGTTGCGCAATGCCCTTATGCTTTTTTGTTACACAGATCATCGATTTATCTCTAGTAGCTTATGAGAAAATAATTTTACAAATTTATCATGCCTAAATTTGAACCTTCAATTTGAAATTTTTATAACACGGGGTACTGCTCAATTTCAAAATCGGTGATTTTTCGAAATTATCCTAATAATTATAAGTAAAAGGCAACTTATCTCTTCTTTAGTTAAATTAATGAGACCTTGAATATAGTCGACCAATGCTTCGAGACATAGAAATTTGCTGGAAATATTTCGCATATTTAGGTATCTTTAAAAACTGTATTCTTAATTATCAATGACTAATTTTAATCAAACAAACATATTTCTTATAACTCTATTAAACAAAATATGAAAAATTATGCTCAACATAAGCCAGGTGTTTCTTTACTGTCTACAGCGGTTTGCTAAGCGTCGAGCTTCACATAGGAACCACTTGATGCAAATACAGGGATTAAAGTATTTTGAATACTGCATAACAAACGAAGTTTCAACTGGTGGTTTCTTCAATTAATCCATTTATCACTGTCTTCACTACACAAATCTGCAAGCAATTATTTATAGTAGGTTCTGTCATCAAAACAACATTGTTTGTTAATTGGAATAAGCCTAAAAATTTATATTAAATACATCTGATATCTACACTTAACTATTATCGTGTCTGTATTTACGAATAGTGTGATAATGACTTTACTAATTGCAAAATGTCGGTTTATTTTTTATTCTTTCTCTCACTAAATCTCGAAGCTTTTTCGCACACATTGATACTAGTTCTGTATTTTCTGAAACGTTTTTCTTGAGTCTGTATATGTCTACACTTAAATTCTTTTCTCCTTTTGTAGACCATTTATCAAGAAATTAACATACTGCTGTGGGCAAAAAATAGTAAGACTTTTCAATTTAAATTTCGCGCGAAATTTCCATTCATGAAATTTTTTTCTCGGTTTGTATAACTGTCAAAGTGTCAGTTTATGTGCTTATATTTCTAAAGTATATAAAATGCATTCGGCGATTATTACGATGAGTGAAATTATTTAACAAAGAAGTTTCAATAAATTTTGTGTGCGGCATCAAATTTCTACTGCCGAAACGCTCATAATTGTGGAAAAGACTTTCGGTGATAATTTTTTGTCGCTAGTAAGTGTTTTTGTTCTGGTCGAGAACGCGTAGAGGACGAACCACATCCAGGACGGGCATCACCCACGTCAGAGCCCTTACTAGCATCGTTGGAATATCGGAAGGGTCAATAAAAACAATTTGGAAAAATCATTTGGGTTTAAGAAAAGTGAAAATACGATGGGTTAAAATTCGCTTAACTTTTTCCGAAAACAGCGTCGTGTTAATGTCTGTGAAACAACAATTTTAGAATACCAGTATGACATGAAACGAATTATTACTGGCGACCGGAAACAAGGGATCCATCAGCCGAATATCGTGGCAAAGGAGACCGAAGTCGAAAAAACCAGGTAAAAGCAGATAAATAAACAGGATTAGGTGACAGTTTTTTTTTTCAATTATTAAGGGGTGGTGAACTCTGAATTCCTTTCGAATGGCCAAATACGAAGCTATTCGTAAAATTCGTACAACTCTTAGTTATTGCTGCATGATAATGTACTAATAATAAATCTACTTTGATTCTTCGTGAGTTTTTACATGTTTTTTTCGCATCTTGGTGACCCTTATTCCTTTAGGAACATTAGGCATTTTTTGGTTTTGCAAGTTTTTTATTGGTACGGTACCTTTCTCATGTTCGTCTTTTATGTAAGGAAAACTTAAACAAAACGCAAACACAATATCAGATTGTTCAAAGGCAATGCTGCAGCAACAATATCAAAGCTTCATCATAATAACCCAATTAATATTTAATTTGGAATAATTATTATTAGTTATTTCCCAAGATGATGGTGTTTTTGCAAACGCCGACTATATTTCGGTTTTTGCCCTAAAACTATGGATTTTAGTTAACCTGTGACTTCACACAAGTGACTTATGCATTATACGTCGTGGTGTACCATGTCATTACTGAACATTTGATCCACCATATTAACTGAGTATAATTTTCAACGGAATGAAAAAATTCATTAGCACCCTCTTTATAGAGCGGAACATTTAGTGTTATAGTATCAACTTTCTAAAGTCGTTGATTAATTATCTTCAATAGAAATAAAATTTAATTGCAAAAAACCAAACTATCTAATATGAAATCTATGGGAATAAAACAATCTTGCTTAAAATGGATATATTTTTCAGTACAAAAACTGGCGTGCGCAAAGAAAAGAATTAAAACAATAAAAGGAATGTCAATCTGCCAAATATAGTTAATGAGTGCTTTTCAGCTATTGGAAATATATCTTAAGGCGTTTCAATATTCTATTGAAAATATACTAAAGTAGTAAAATGTGAAGAAAACTTAAACTAAAGAAAACCTTTCTGCCAATAGTTAACTTCAAAAATGCATTATATCTGTTATTCTTCTAAATTACTACTGAACTACCGCTTTAGTATGAGTGAAAAACCATATTTACATAATATTACTATATATTGGATATTGAAATACTGCATAAACTAACACATCAAGATATTATATTACCATACGTTATTAATATTAACATTTAAAAAATAGCGTTTTGTGAAAATTGTATGTACATTTATTTAGATTTTATATTTTACATTATTCACGTTCTACCAAAGAATAATAACGAAAAATGCAAAAAAAAACCATCCGAAAGAGGGAACTCATGAGTGGAAACCTATATGTAGTGATGTATACAAACAGAAAGGTATCCACAATAATGCGAGAAGAACCTACGAAAAATCACCTTTCCACAAGGCATAAGCAAACGAACATAGGTGCGATGTACTTTGTGAATACTAATTTTCTGCAATTTTGTTTTAAATGACTTTTGCAGTTATGCTTTAAAAAAATTTAGAAAATATGTATAATATTATAATAATATTACAATATTAATTATATAATAACTTTAACACATCAAATCGTTTACGGTTAAAAATAACAAAATATGCAAGAAGCAAATTAGTTTGTTATGTTTTAATTGATAAAAAAAATCGTTTACTTTAAATAAATTTCTTTCCAATGCTAAGAGCATTTATATCACGGCATTTTTATACTCTTGCATTCAGCTGCTACAAAGTATCATAGTTTTGTTCGCCTAACGCTTGTACGTGTCACCTAAAACCAAGCGATATAGATATAGGGTTATATATACATACATATATATATAAATGATCAGGATGATTACGAAAGTTGAAATCCGGTTCACTGCCTGTCTGTCCTTCCATCTGCCCGTCTGTGCAAGCCGTAACTTGAGCAAAACTTGAGATATCTAGATGAAACTTAGTACGTGGGTTTCTTGGTACAAAAAAATGCGAGTAGGTTGATGGGTATATTCGAGCCACTGCCACGCCCACAAATCGCCATTAACTCAAAATATATAAAATGACATAACTAAGCACTAAATTAAGATATAAAGCAGTAATTTGGTACAAAGCATCTCAGTAATGAGGGCCAGTTGTAGGAATTTTTTTTTAAGTGTATGTGGCCTCGTCCTTTAACAAGTTTAATGCACATATCTCCCAAACCACTTAAGCTACAAAAACGAAATTTTCTGAGTACAAATCCTATCAGAATTCCTACCGACAGTGTGAAAATTTGTAAAATCACGCTTACTTCCCATGTAGCGGTACTGTTAAAAACTACTAAAATCGCGATAAATCAATAATTGAATACGCCAGAAAAATTTTACCACCGGAATGGTACTACAAAGCTTTATTGGAACAGCTTAAAAGTTTTCTGATGGGCGTGGCACCGCTCTTTTGGTAAAATCGTATATCTCGGGACCTGATCAACCGAATTCGACAATACTTAGTACGTAGCATTCATCTTACATTCTAATAGTACATTGTGAAAACGAACGAGATCGGACAACAACCAAAGCTACTTTTCATAAAGCACAATTTTAAATTCCACTTGATACGTTCAGTTTCCAGTACAAATTAAGAAGCAATTAACATAACGGGGTAAAACTTTGCAATGATAATGTCTTTAACGTGTGCCACCTTAAGACCACAATTTGTTTAAATCCAATAAAAACTGTTCAAGACCCTAGACACTGAATATTTAGGCCGTATTACCTGTAGTTGACTTTTGATCGAAAATGTCGTTCAAGGGATGATGTGAAAATGTGAGAGCGTGTTTTACTCATAATTGTGCATTTTTTGCCTGAAAAAGCTAAAGCAAAAACTTGACATAGTCCCCCCGGTTAACTTTATTATACGTGATTAGGTTTTTAAAGGAGGATGGAGTCATGTGTAGAAGTTCACGCAAGTGAGGAAAGTTCTCTGATCGCCATTCACTTGGGAGTGGCCAGAAACGATTCTTTTACACATGGCTCAAGCAGCTCACTACTTCCGGTCTTTGACCAAGTATCCTCTGGGTAGCCTAAGAACATCCGTTCGAAGGCGAGCTAAAGTGAGAAGGCGAAACATTCCCTACAAGGGTTGTGCGCTGGGCTTGGGACCCGCCACGTAAAAAAAAACAATACCAATGAAAACGTTAAAACAGCCTCGGATGAGAGACCCCCCTTTTGATGACGACCATGGCAAACGGAATAAGGACTACGATTTAAGGGCATGCACCTGGAATGTCCGGACCCTTAATTGGGGAAGGTGCCGCTGCCCAGCTGGTTGATGTCCTCGCAAAAATAAAGGCTGACATCACCGCCGTCCAAGAAATGCGATGGACGGGACAAGGACAGAACAGTAGGTCCTTGTGACATTTACTACAGTGGCCATATAAAGGAGCGCAAGTTTGGTGTTGGATTCGTGGTGGGAGAGAGACTCCGTCGCCGAGTACTATCATTCACTGCGGTGAATGAACGTCTAGCCACAATCCGCATCAAAGCGAGGTTCTTCAACATATCGCTGATCTGCGCCCACGCCCCGACGGAAGAGAAGGACGATGTGACCAAAGATGCCTTTTATGAGTGCTTGAAGCGCACTTATGAGCGCTGCCCCCGCCACGATGTCAAAATCGTGCTTGGCGACTTTAACGCCAGGGTGGGCAAAGAAGGTATATTTGGCACTACGGTCGGTAAATTCAGCCTCCACGACGAAACATCCCCAATTGGGTTGAGGCTGATTGACTTCGCCGGGGCCCGAAATATGGTTATCTGTAGTACTAGATTCCAGCACAAGAAGATTCATCAAGCTACCTGGCTGTCTCCGGGTCGAAAAACTACCAACCAGATCGATCATGTTGTGATAGATGGAAGACACGTCTCCAGTGTTTTAGATGTGCGTGCGCTCCGATGTCCTAACATCGACTCGGACCACTATCTTGTTGCAGCTAAGATTCGCACTCGCCTCTGTGCAGCAAAAAACGCACGCCAACAAACACAAGGAAGGTTCGACGTCGAGAAGCTGCAATCACAACAGACAGCCGAACGATTCTCTACTCGGCTTGCACTCCTGCTCTCTGAGAGCACTCGTCAACAACTCGGTATAAAGGGAACTGTGGGACGGCATTTCAAACTCCTTACGTACAGCTGCAACCGAAACCATTGGTTTTCGGAAAGTGCAAAAGAACAGCTGGTACGACGAGGAGTGCCGTGTCGCAGCGGAGAGAAAACAGGCTGCCTACCTCGCAACGTTACGATCGACCACTACACGTGCGGGATGGGATAGATACCGAGAGTTGAAGAGGGAAGCGAGGCGCATTTGCAGACAGAAGAAGAAAGAGGCCGAAATGCGTGAGTACGAAGAGCTTGATAAGCTGGCCGACAGGGGTAATGCTCGAAAATTCTACAAAAAAATGCGGCGGCTTACAGAAGGTTTCAAGACCGGAGCATACTCTTGTAGGACCCCCAAAGGTGATCTAGTCACTGATGCCCAGAGCATAGTTAAATTATGGAGCGAACACTTCTCCAGCCTGCTGAATGGCAGTGAACGCACAACACCAGGAGAAGGAGAACCCGATTCCCCAATCGATGACGATGGAGCAGACGTTCCATTACCCGACCATGAAGAAGTTCGAATAGCAATTGCCCGCCTCAAGAACAACAAAGCGGCAGGGGCCGACGGACTACCGGCCGAGCTATTCAAACACGGCGGCGAAGAACTAATAGGGAGCATGCATCAGCTTCTTTGTAAAATATGGTCGGACGAGAGCATGCCCAACGATTGGAATTTAAGTGTGCTATGCCCAATCCATAAAAAAGGAGACCCCACAATCTGCGCCAAC
Source organism: Bactrocera tryoni (assembly GCF_016617805.1). Classification (NCBI taxonomy): domain Eukaryota; kingdom Metazoa; phylum Arthropoda; class Insecta; order Diptera; family Tephritidae; genus Bactrocera; species Bactrocera tryoni. The sequence goes on from NW_024396552.1 coordinate 42,220, forward strand.
TACCGTGGGATCAGCCTCCTCAACATCGCATATAAGGTTCTATCGAGCGTATTGTGTGAAAGATTAAAGCCCACCGTCAACAAACTGATTGGACCTTAGCAGTGTGGCTTCAGACCTGGAAAATCAACAACCGACCAGATATTCACCATGCGCCAAATCTTGGAAAAGACCCGTGAAAGGAGAATCGACACACACCACCTCTTCGTCGATTTCAAAGCTGCTTTCGACAGCACGAAAAGGAGTTGCCTTAATGCCGCGATGTCTGAATTTGGTATCCCCGCAAAACTAATACGGCTGTGTAAACTGACGTTGAACAACACGAAAAGCTCCGTCAGGATCGGGAAGGACCTCTCCGAGCCGTTCGATACCAAACGAGGTTTCAGACAAGGCGACTCCCTATCGTGCGACTTCTTCAACCTGCTCCTGGAGAAAATAGTTCGGGCTGCAGAACTAAACAGAGAAGGTACCATCTTCTATAAGAGTGTGCAGCTGTTGGCGTATGCCGACGATATTGATATCATCGGCCTCAACACCCGCGCCGTTAGTTCTGCTTTCTCTAGGCTGGACAAGGAAGCACAGAAAATGGGTATGGTAGTGAACGAGGGCAAAACGAAATATCTCCTGTCATCAAACAAACAGTCGTCGCACTCGCTGTCGTTGTAGATAATTTCGTCTATTTAGGAACCAGCATTAACACCACTAATAATGTCAGCCTGGAAATCCAACGCAGGATTGCTCTTGCCAACAGGTGCTACTTCGGACTGAGTAGGCAATTGAAAAGTAAAGTCCTCTCTCGACGAACAAAAGCAAAACTCTATAAGTCGCTCATAATTCCCGTCCTGCTATATGGTGCAGAGGCTTGGGCGATGACAGCAACCGATGAGTCGACGTTACGAGTTTTCGAGAGAAAAATTCTGCGAAAGATTTATGGTCCTTTGCGCATTGGCCACGGCGAATATCGCATTCGATGGAACGATGAGCTGTACGAGATATACGACGACATTGACATAGTTCAGCGAATTAAAAGACAGCGGCTACGCTGGCTAGGTCATGTTGTCCGGATGGATGAAAACACTCCAGCGCTGAAAGTATTCGACGCAGTACCCGCCGGGGGAAGCAGAGGAAGAGGAAGACCTCCACTCCGTTGGAAGGACCAAGTGGAGAAGGACCTGGCTTCGCTTGGAATATCCAATTGGCGCCACGCAGCGAAAAGAAGAAACGACTGGCGCGCTGTTGTTAACTCGGCTATAATCGCGTAAGCGGTGTCTACGCCAATTAAGAAGAAGAGGTTTTTAATATGTGGTATTCAAAGAAATTGATCAAATCGGGTCGCCCCCACGGGACGTCCGGACGGGAGCACTGTCAGTTCTTGCAAATTTTATAAACATTTACACCGCTATGCGGAAAACTTCTTTCGCTTGCATAGACATACGTACATGTAAATATGTGAGCTTTGCACATGTTGCTTGAATTTTTAAAATTCACTATTCCTATAATGCTGCTCCTTGTAATTATTTCTTCATGTCAGGAGGCAAGTCTTTACTTTCCCTCTGGAATAAATTATCACACAGCTACATTTTACTTCTTTAGTTCCCACACATTTCGTCAAGTAAAGTTGTGCAACGACAGCGTATCGCAGCAACAACAGGCTACAAAGCTGTCAAGATTTATCACCACATATACAACAACAGGCACAGCAGTTGAAAGATTATGCTACTGTGATCAAATTGAAAGATGAATTTTTAATTTATCCTAATAATACAAAATATTTATTACTATTTGATATTCGTTTTGTGAGGCTCTAAAAGTGAATTCTACCATTTTTACCATGTCAGAATTTATTGAACAAAGAACGAACAACGATAATGCACTATTTTATACTGCATTGGTTATTCGTGATCATTTCGCCACATTTTCAACTAATATCGTGCCGCAGCCACCGCAATCGCCTGATTTACCTTCGTGTAACTTATGGCTATTCAGCAAATTCACATGACCACTCCGAGGACACCATCTTGACTCAACTGAGGATATGAAAGCTGAATCGAAGAAAGCTCTGATGACATTAAGACGAAGGATTTTTTGAAGTGCTATGGTGACTGGAAAATTCGTTAGCATAAGTGTATTGCAGCGGGAGGTGATTACTTTGAAGGAGATGAAATGGACAAAACTCACCTTTCAATTTGATCACAGTGGTACAAAGTCTTGCATTTTTTTAAATTTAGCTTACATGAATTACTTATTCTTACTTATTCCCTCAAGGCTCCCCATTGTCAGTAGTCCTCTTTTTGATTGCTTTTGAAGATATCGCCACAATCCTAAAAGAACAAAAAAACATAGAATCCTGTCTGTACGCGGATGACCTCTACATTATGTGCAACAAAAAAGATTCAAATGATATCCAATCCATCTTCCAACATACGTTAAATAGCATCCACATCTGGTCAAGAAGATCTGGCGCCAAACTTTCTTTACAAAAATGTAAGCATTTTCACTCCTGCAGAAAACATAACTGCAGGAGAATAAGTATTGAATTCAATAGTAGTACAATAGAAAATACCGATAATATTAAGATTTTAGGGTTGTATTTTGATAGAAGGAACACATTTAACAAACATTGTACATACATTAAGCAAGATCTCGCCTCCAGACTCAATATAATAAAATACCTTTCCTCAAACAAAAGCCATATCCACACTAACACACTCATAAATTTTACAAAACTTACCATCCTCGCAAAAATTGACTATGGATTGCAAATTTATGGCAAGACCTCGAAATCATCTCTTACGAAAATAATGGGCGCATATCACGCTGCTGTCCGATTAAGCCTTAGGGCCTTTCGGACAACTCCTGTCAAATATCTGCTAGCCGAAGGTGGTTTTCTTTCATTAGTAGATCGTATCGCTTATATTAGAGCACGTTCTGTTAACATTATATGTTCTAACAATAACTCAATTTTGGATAAGGAAATAAAGCTACTTAAAACCCGAAAAAATACCATATCTATAAGATCAGGTCTTGTGGGGATGTTCTATATGATAAAGCAAACACAGAAATGGTTACTCAAAAACTCAGGGAAACATATCACTCCCCCTTGGTTGCTATGTTCCGAATCATTTATCAACACGCTTTCTGTATATCCTAAAGACTCAACTAGCCCTCTTATCTATAAACAAGCATTTCAAGAGGCAGCCGCTTTATTAAAAACAACCACTGGAAAATTCTATTTACGAATGGGTCAAAAAGTAATAACGGAACATCTTTTGCAGTAGTCCATGAAAATGGTGATCTCATAGCAAATGGAGTTTTACAAGATCAAGCATCACCCTACGAGTTTGAAATTCAAGCTGTCCTAAACGCGTTGCAACTCGCCACAAAAAAAAAGTAATAAATTTGTTATCTGCACAGACAGCAAAGCAATACTGCATGGAGTTCATAACCTCAACAACCACTCAGAAGAAATATCTACTATTAGGACTTCCTTAATAAACTTAAAAAAAAAGAATCATGCTCATGTGGATCCCAGGTCATGTCGATATAACAGGAAACGAGCTAGCAGATAAAGCAGCCAAATTGGCTTCAACATCTCCCCTTTAGCTATTTATACCATTTCCAAAAAAACGAATCAAAAGTGAGATATTACAAGACCTTCACCAAAAATTTCAATACGAATGGAGCAAAGAAATTGGTCACTACAAAAACTTAAATCCAGACAAACGCGCAATAAGACTTTGAACCAATACCACAACTGTAATGAACAAATGTTTTATAAGACTACGCCTTGGGCACACCCGTCTTACACATCTTCACTTGATGAAGAAGGAGTCACAGCCAATGTGCCATTTCTGCAACTCATCTTCTTTAACAATCACCCATATCCTTAAGGAATGCCAATCCTTAAACCTCCACCGATCCACCGTATTTCATCAAGATCCCATATCCATACTCAACACCCCAAACGAAGATAATGTCAAAAATATTTTCAATAATTTAAAACTTTTAAATATTCATAAATTAATATAAGCTATATATTATTTAACCAAAAGTAACCGATAGCCCTAGTTGCTAGAGTTTTTTCACATTTATTGTAATTCCAATTATAATAAATAATAAATAAATAAAATACTATGCTGGTACATATTTCCAGACAAGCTCAATAACAGACATAGTTCTTATTGTATTTTGGTCGCCTTTTACGACAGTCCGCTGGGAGAAGAGTAGAGCACAGTCTTATCTCCATCATTGAAAATGTCTTAATCAAATCAAATATTGCTATTGCTTCTTACGGCAGACTCTAAACAGCTGAGAATAATCCAAACGCACTTTACTTTTTGTTGCTTTTAAGCCATATTAGAGCTCTTTGGTCGAGTGGCGGGATAAAAATGTTATCACGGTTGCTTTTAGGTTCCACTTCATTCGTCGCAGTTTTCTTCCTTCCTCTTCTCACGATAAAGTTCTTTCACAGCCTTCACTTCAATTGGCTGAAAGGTGATTTTATACGCAGATTTTTTTAAATTAAATAACTAAATAAAATGAATATACTTATGGGTAGTCGCTGTATAAAAATTATTTTATGGGTTGGTACTAAAAATAAGAAATAAAGACAGGTTTTAGACCCGAAGGCAAAGTTTGTATGTTATTTTTTACAGAAAAACATTGAATATAGGTATATAATGTATTATATCAGGTAAAGCCGTAAATCTTACAAATATTTTAAAAGGGTTTTGCGTGTTATATGTTACAAAAGACAGCCATAAAAACAAGCATTAGTGGATATACTATACACCGCTACATTTGAAACTATCCCGGACATTTGTATGTATGACCCTCTTACAACAAATTCATGACGATTGATTTCTACGCAAATGTTAAATTTTTTGTTGCCTTGGCACAACCTTTAAGGTAAGGGCTTAACCGAACAATCGTCGCTATTTAACAACTACAAATTTTACGTTGACTGTTTAACCTGCAATTTGTACTGAGAGCCGCCCTATCAATGCTCGTATCTACAGCTTATTCGCCTGACGGGTGTTAAAGGCAACAACATAAACAATTTACTAAAATACAGAAATGCTTTCTTCGTTTCAACAAGTGACAAGTATTTTTATACTCTCGCAACAATGTTGCTAACGAGAGTATTATAGTTTTGTTCACATAACGGTTGTTTGTAAGTCCTAAAACTAAAAGAGTCAGATATAGGGTTATATATACCAAAGTGATCAGGGCGACGAGTAGAGTCGAAATCCGGATGTCTGTCTGTCCGTCCGTCTGTCCGTCCGTCCATGCAAGCTGTAACTTGAGTAAAAATTGAGATATCATGATGAAACTTGGTACACGTATTCCTTGGCTCCATAAGAAGGTTAAGTTCTAAGATGGGCAAAGTCGGCCCACTGCCACGCCCACAAAATGGCGGAAACCGAAAACCTATAAAGTGTCATAACTAAGCCATAAATAAAGATATTAAAGTGAAATTTGGCACAAAGGATTGCATTAGGGAGGGGCATATTTGGACGCAATTATTTTGGAAAAGTGGGCGTGGCCCCGCCCCCTACTAAGTTTTTTGTACATATCTCGGAAACTACTATAGCTATGTCAACCAAAGTCTACAGAGTCGTTTTCTTCAGGCATTTCCATATACAGTTCAAAAATGGAAGAAATCGGATAATAACCACGCCCACCTCCCATACAAAGTTTATGTTCAAAATCACTAAAAGTGCGTTAACCGACTAACAAAAAACGTCAGAAACACTAAATTTTACGGAAGAAGTGTCAGAAGGAAGGTGCACTCAGGCTTTTTTTAAAAATTGAAAATGGGCGTGGTCTCGCCCACTTATGGACCAAAAACCATATCTCAGGAACTACTAGACCGATTTCAATGAAATTCGGTACATAATATTTTCTTAACACCCTGATGACACGTACGAAATATGGGTGAAATCGGTTCACAACCACGCCTTCTTCCAATATAAAGCTATTTTGAATTCCATCTGATGCCTTCTCTGTATAATACGAGTATAAACATTAGGAACCAATGATGATAGCGGAATAAAACTTTACAAAAATTCGGTGTTTGAAAAATATGTAAATGACGTATTATGAAATCTCGATTATCACTTTACCATGCGAGAGTATAAAATGTTCGGTGACACCCGAACTTAGCCCTTCCTTACTTGTTTTTTTTAATTTTTGGTGCAGAAGCTTTTCCTTTGGTATTCGACATTGAGCACTTTTATCAAACCACAACAGCCGTTGAAGTACGCTCCGTGCATATCTGTTTTGCATCACTTGTAGTGTAAGTATATATATATTTGTATATATATATATATAAATATATATTGTACATGGTATAAGCTTACACCACTGTTTCGTGCTTTATCTAATTTTCTTGTACATACAAACATATCAATTTGTGCAAATTTATCCATCTACAAGCGAAAAATATACACACACTGAATACTTGTAACGCCTTCAAACCTTTTGTTGCTGCTAATGTTTAAATATCAAAATCAACCGACCAACTTTGTAGTAGTCACCTCAACATCCTATCGTACTCAGACTTTGTTTCACATTCCCAAGTTCGAGTATATCGGCACATTACGGCGTACGTAATTTTTCAGTTTATTGTATTTTTGCAAATGTTCCATGAAATTATAGTTTTTGCATTAAATAAAATGATACAGAGTAAAGAAAGAAAAGAAAAAAAAATGAATTTAAATTATATATTTTTGTAAGATTTTATCTCCAAAAATATTAAACATACAACTTTAAAACACTTTAAAAAAGTGATTTTCTGTTACAAATTTTTTGGCTCTACGAAGAAGTTCTGAATAATTTTTTTCATACAAACATTGCTCTAAAATTTAAACGCTTATAATGTGTGCATCAAATGTACAGTATTCACATAGTGCCCCTTGTCGTATGAGCAACACAGAAGGCATAAATCACTTGCATGAATGCTGAGCACATTTGATATAATATATCATATTATTATATTATATTAATTGCATGTAACTTTTAGAGGAAGATTTTTATGAAAAACAAGAAAAAACGTTAATTTTGACTGCACCGAAGCTATAATACCTTTCACAGGTGCATTTTTTGTAGCATAAAGGAGTCCAAAAGATTTTTATTTTTATTTGAACTGTCAGTTTATATGACAGAAATTTGCTATAGTGATCCGATCAGAACAATTTCTTCGGAGATTGCATTATTGGCTTAAATTTGGTTTCGGTCGTTCAGTTTGTAGGATATATGCTATAGTGACTCGATCTGAACATTTTGTGCAGAGTTTACACCTTTGCCTTGAACAATAGCCCGAGTTGGATTTCGCGAAGATATCTCGTCAAATGGAAAAGTTTCCATATAAGAACTTGATTGCTATTGTTCACTTTATATAGCAGCCGACAAACAGCAGCGCCTTAGCGAGAAAAGAACGCAAAATTTCTGGTCGATAGCTCAAAAACTGAGGAACTAGTTCGGAAGGGTACATACGGAGTGAAATGATTAAGTCGACTTAGTTGGTCATGCTGATCAATTATATATATACTTTGTAGAATCACCGCCTTTCCGACGGGTACCACAAAATTCTAGGCAAACTCAATATATCCTGTTCAGTGTATAATAATATTCAAACTTTTTGGTAGAGTGAAATATTTTAGACTATAATATCACTTTTTCAGAGGTGTTGTTTTAAAAGGTAACAGGGAAGTGATTTAGACAAGGTTTAAATTAAAAATAGAAATAATGTTTATGTTCTATTCTCAATTTTAGAAATAAAATTTATCTTGGAAAAAACAGACACCCTACTGCACGTATTTCTGTATGTTTCTAAGCTGCAATGTTTGCTCGCATCACCTTGGTTCAAAAATTTAAAGTTTTAGCTACTTGTAACTTGATCTGTTTGCTTTGCGTTTCATGTAGTTTGCCGAAGCAGCACTCGTTTTCCAAACGGCAATTTGAGCTACGCAGCTGCTATAAATGCTGTAACATATATAAGTAATACATAATACTATGTCTACAACTTTTTATACAATACAAATATTTCAATACATTCAAATATTTAAATATTGCAAAAACCAAAGGCCAATGGTGCTTTTAGTTTGTGGAAACTATAAAAGAGCTAGTAAGAAGAAACCAATCGTCGTTAAAATCAAATATTCTCAAATCTCTTAATATAATTTAAAATTTTTCGTAACTATCTTAGATCAGGGATTATATTTTCTTGAAGGAAGAAAGTACTAGTGCAACTCTCGATAACTTATTTGTTAGATATTTTTAGTACTTATTCAAAGAAGCCTCAAGATGGCAAAAGTACAGCATTAGATTTGAATCCTCAATGGAGCCGCAGATGAAGAAGACGTGCCAATTCCTAGTATTTAATAAATTATTAAAATTTGATTATTGAAGCCGTGGAACACATGAAATTTTGGAAAATATATATATTTCCTAATATTTTAAAGAAAAAAAACATGAAACTTCAAATTTAGTGGGGAATGTTTATTATCATTCGAAATAACATTCGTTGGTTTGTACTTTTTGAAGATTAAATCTATCAAATGATGGCCGCAGATATGTCTCAGATGGTCCATCCACTGACTTCAATTTTCGATTATTCGTGCGAGCAACTGGTAACTGGCGAATGTCGCGGTTGCTGTTGCTCCAAAGCCTTAATCGAAGCGGATTTGTCCGCATGTACTATCAATTTTATATATTCCAACAGCAAAAAGTTTACTTGTGTGATATGGCACTATATTGTTGGCCAATCGACCGGCTAGAAATATGAATTTATCTGCTCACCGACGTTTTCTCTCAATAAATCGATTGATTAATCACGACCGATATCACGAGCTTCAATTTCAGGCATCATATCGTCGGTTAGTATAAAGCGATAACGGTCGCCATTGTCGATTACGTTCTCATCGATATAATTTTTGAAGAAATATTTATTTTCCGAAGATCTCACTGGCCCGCAAGCCCTACCAAACCGTCGTTTATTTGTGGATGAAATAGTTGCTCTTGAGTCGCTTCGGGTTGTTTCGGAACGTCGAATCTTCTTGGAACTTTTCCAGAGCCCATAGAACAAAGCGATGTCACTTGGGAAGGACGAGAGGCCTCAATTCTTGGACAAGCTGTATTTTGTACGCTTTTATTTCAACATGTCGACGTAAAATGCGCCAAAACTTTCTATATGTCAGCCTCGTGTGACATCGTGTGGTCTGCGGTTTCTATATATTCTTCACTGCCTACACTTTGGAAAACGAAAATGTTATTTTTTGAATGCACAGTATATGGCGAATATATACAAACTTTGTTTGTCACATTACCACCATGGTGTTAAGTTTTCGAAAAGAAAAGAAAAAAAAGAAAACAAAAGAAAAGGAAAGGAAAGAAATGAAAGTCATGCATGTGCCAGCATTGTACATGTCCTAAGGCGAAAGCTCGAAGTTCGAAACGAAAAGTGCAGACCATAATATGTGCCGTAAGCAGTATACGTATTGCTATGCTGAGCACTTTAATAAATTTGTACATAGCTTCGAGCCGTACTAAATTTTTGATATTTTTGTCGGTATACAATTTACTTTATATATACTCACTATTGCTAGTTTCTATGGACTTGGTGACTAAGAGGTACGGTAAATATAGACTTACGAAGCTTAAGTGGCCATAAGTGAGCCATTTTTATGTTTCGTTGTCATTTGACTTGTGATCACTAAAAAAGTTAGTTTGAGTGTCCGCGCCACTCTTTGGCACTTAATATTTCGCCGATGGCTGTGGTTCAAGTGTCGTTGAGGCCATGTAATCGTAGATAACCCAGGAACCAAGAACAAATGCAACAATATGATGCACATAAAACCAACCATTCAACCAGCGCAAAAGATGTCTCTCTTTTATTTATTGTAATACTACCTGACCCCACAGCCGTTGTCCTGCGTGAAATTATGTGTTTTGAAATGAAAAAAAGTTGAAATTATATTGTGACGAAAATGATTTATTTTCGATTTTTCTACATTTTTTTTTAATGTAGCGCAGCTTAATAAACATAATTTTTTGATTTCTGTTCTGGTGCGTAAATATACAGATGGGTTTCCTACTCGTCAACACGCCACATACATATATCTGGCCGTGTGAAAAACATAGCATTTCCCGATTTCCTTGTTCCTGTTGATTGTTAACGCAAAGGCAATTCTTCCTGGAAATTGAATATGTTTGAACTGAAATGGCTGTCCCTTGTATCCGATAACTGCGTCATAATTAGTCGGGTTCCATTACACAGTTTCGGCGCATGAAGATTGTGAAACATAATAATAACAGATCCAACTTTGAGACGCAAATGCTGCTGGGGCATGCCAAGCCTCTCCAAAGAATTTGGAAATTCCACTGGATAATTTACGGTTTCGTCTTCCTTGTCAAGACGATCGATCGATTTATATAAGCGCAAACCTCCCGGAATTTGACTTTGAATATTCCAGTTTATGTCATTAACATCGGTATTTTTGGCAGCTAAAATTGCGCGTGCACTCAAGCAATAGCAGCTACAATAATTTGGCCAATGTTCGGATAAATATTCGTGATGAGTTGATCTCCGTTGAAGTGAATTGACAAAAGGGAGGTGAAATTGATATAAAACCACTGGAAGTATCAACCGGTATTGACCCATTCCCAATCCTTAGCGTATACGATGTAAAATGTCTTCGGCAACGTAATTTTTTCGTATCCCATAATAAACGCGAAATTGAAGGCTGATATGTCAAAATGATCTTCGCGAAAAGTATGCGAACTTCTGTGGCATGCGAAGTAGCTGTCACATTGTCCTTCGTCTGTTTCCAGTGATTATCATGTTCCTGCAAATGCAACTGCTGGCATGCTTCTCAAAAAGTTGCACACACTGTACTTTTCACAAAATGCAATGACTTAAATGAAGTTGAACCGCGAGACGCAAAACAGTCGGAAAACTTTCATGAATTGCAAAAGTAAATATCCTACAAAGCGCTTTATTACGGTTCACATATCGACCCATTTGATACTGCTGATCTCATATCGTTCAAGGCTAATAAACACTATGTTGCTTTCTTTGGTGACGTGCCTGCAAACGTATTTGATCAAATTAGACAAAAGTGGCGAATATGGTACGATCCAAGTGTTGTCAACTTCGATGTGTTGTTAACGTCGATATTCACGCCTCCAAATGCTTAATGTTCTGCCATTGTCGTCTGGTGAGCGACGCCGATACAGTGAATATCCATCATTTCCCATTTCCGTTTCCGAAAGAAAAGCACATGAATATTGTTTCGTGCATTTATTGTCAGACATACAAACCAAAGTGGGATTGTAAGGTTCAGAAGGTCCATGAACCATATTAGTTCCCACCACTTCGTATAATTCTGGATCTATCTCTGAGTCAGGAATTTCCGCTGAAGTGATTTCATCAATTTGATCTGGTGTAATCACCATCCGCATCCAAAGAAGAATTTGTGCGTGCGGCAACACGCAACAGAATACATTCAGCATCTAACAGCACTATATATACACATCAAACATCGCAGCTATTGTTTAAAAAGTCGTGCTGTGATATCGTTACGATCGCTAGCTGATTGATCGCGATCCATAATTCCGCACGTATGTCATCGCATTTTGGGAGTACTTCTTGCCTTTCTTTGGGCTGCCATACGTTGATGGCAAAAAGAACGCCGACATATATTAGCGCGACCTCTTCGTGGCTTCTTAACAAATTTCAATATGCAATTGATCACATTGTGTAAAACACACATAAATTGAATAGCCGGAATAAAAAAGCAAGCGACCGCAATTGAACGATTCAAATAATTTACGAATCAAAATATTGAAAAGGAAAACAAACAAAAATTGAACGAATGTGTATAGAAAATGTTACTCTTTAGAATTGTCCAATTTTCCGACTTCTCCTCATGAAAAGTATAAGATATTTTGTTTTTAAACCTTTCCCAATCCACAACAAAGAACCCTAAAAACTTCAACATGATTGGTTCAACCGTTCTCTTAGTGTTACTAACAAACAAACATTCATTATACTCTCGCAACAAAGTTCCTAAGGAGAGTATTATAGTTTTGTTCACATAACGGTTGTTTGTAAGTCCTAAAACTAAAAGAGTCAGACATAAGGTTATATATACCAAAGTGATCAGGGTGACGAGTAGAATTGAAATCCGGATGTCTGTCTGTCCGTCCGTGCAAGCTGTAACTTGAGTAAAAATTGAGATATCCTAATGAAACTTGGTACACGTATTTCTTGGCTCCATAAGAAGGTTAAGTTCGAAGATGGGCAAAATCGGCCCTCTGCCACGCCCACAAAATTGCGGAAACCGAAAACCTATAAAGTGTCATAACTAAGCCATAAATAAAGATATTAAAGTGAAATTTGGCACAAAGGATCGCATTAGGGAGGGGCATATTTGGAAGTAATTTTTTTAGAAAAGTGGGCGTGGCCCTACCCCCTACTAAGTTTTTTATACATATCTCAGAAACTACTATAGCTATGTCAACCAAATTCTACAGAGTCGTTTTCTTCAGGCATTCCCACATACAGTTCAAAAATGGAAGAAATCGGATAATAACCACGCCCACCTCCCATACAAAGGTTATGTTGAAAAACACTAAAAGTGCCTTAACCGACTAACAAAAAACGTCAGAAACACTAAAGTTTACGGAAGAAATGGCAGAAGGAAGCTGCACCCAGGCTTTTTTTCAAAATTGAAAATGGGCGTGGCATCGCCCACGTATGGACCAAAAACCATATCTCATGAACTACTCAACCGATTTCAATGAAATTCGGTACATAATATTTTCTTAACACCCTGATGACATGTACGAAATATGGGTGAAATCGGTTCACAACCACGCTTTCTTCCAATATAACGCTATTTTGAATTCCATCTGATGCCTTATCTGTATAATATATACATTAGGAAATGAAAATATAATTCATTGCTCAAAGTACACAAATTGATCTAATCTAATTAATCTTACATCTAAATAAAAAAATATGTAAATTATTATCACTTTATCATGCGAGAGTATAAAATGTTCGGTGACATCCGAACTTAGCCCTTCCTTACTTGTTTTTATATAACGTTTGTATGGGGAAAAGAAAAGGGCTGTTTCTAGGGGTTTTCCGGAAATGATTCGAACTTTTCTCGCCGTAAAAACCACCTTTGAACGTCAACGAACATTGAAGAAAGAGAATTGGCCAAATTGGTCCATGCGTTATTGAGTTATGAGCGTACATACATTTTGATGATTCATTTTTATTTATATAGATTTCAATTTTAAGTCTCAAATGTAAAGGAATTGTAAGAAATGTACATTCCCTCTGGCTGAAAGACTGGTTCGTTAGGCCGGACGAATTGCTCAAAGAGTTTGTGTTTCGACTTGTCGCGTTGACATTGTAAGCGGTCGCAAAGGTAAATTGTGCTAATTTCTTGCTCCTGAGTTAAACTAGCAATGGTACATTATTTATTTGTGAGAATTACTTGGGCTGGAGGAATATTACTGTGTGTCAGTGCGTATGAGTAATATTTGTATTGATGTCATTTGTGGAACATTACGATTTTTAAAAGCACACCAAGGTTATTCAAAGTATTTAAAACTCTAATTAATTAATCTTTAAATATCTAAACTATCTTTACTACCATAAAAGGGTGAAAATGACATATTAATACATCCTATGCATCAAGTTACGAGACTTGTTTTTTTTTGATATTTCGATTTCGACATTATTTGTTATTTGAATTATTGTTGGCACGATCAAGTCGAATTCCAATGGGGCTTCTATTGAGACATATTTCTATGCTAAGAAATATTAAAATTTGACTACAGACCGAATTCTAGACAAAATATATAAGATTTTGCTCGTTGTTTAGAAAAATTAAACAAAAATTCAAGCGTAAATGTCTTAATATACTACCTGGAGGACCGATATGAAATGAGCATACATTGCAACAAAAAAGCACCAGGAACTTGTAGTTAAGTTCCCTATGTAAATAATAATAAAAAAAATATTTTGCTATGTTGGTTCAATTAATATCCGAAATATGAGCATGAGTTCAATGCATACCTCGTTTTGGATGATTTTTGACCTCCTCATAAGTGAAAGATACGCCGTTTGATAATCGTCAGGCAAGTGTTTGAGAGAAGGCAAGAGTGCACGAGTTCCTTCTAATGATTCTGGCTAATATTTAGGGTATAAAAGCGTTCCTTTTCGACTCGTTCCGATTAAGCTAAATTTTTTTCAAAGAGAGTACCGCGAATTTATATCTCACATTCAAGGAGATCATTATAACTGCCGATAATACATGGTTTTATGAGTTTAATATGCAAATAAGTCAACAGTTATCGGAATGAAGGGAAAAAAAGGGGACGACACCAAAAAAAGCCCCGACAAAGCCGCTCAAAAATCAAGGTATTGATCATTGTTTTTTCTATATTCGTGGCTAGGTCCATCACAAATTGTTTCGCAGGGACAGACGGTCCATAAGGTATTCTATTCGGCTGTACTTTGCTTAAGAAAATCCGAAAAAAAATTTGCCAGAATTGTGGAAGAACAATTCATGGATTTTACACGATGATAATGCACTATCGCATCGAGACACGATTGTGACTGAATTTAAAGCCAAAAACGTAATTAATAATATCGATGGACTTCGTATTCACTAGCTTTGGCTGCGTGAGATTTTCTTGTTCCCCAAACTGAAACTGCCCCTTCTTGGAACCTGTTTGCAGTCGATGGAAAAGATAAAACGATTTCGCAGAAGGAAAAAAAATAAATATTGATGAATAATTAAATATTTTGCGATTTATTTACAGTTTGCGGGCGCTTTTTTGTCGCAATGTGTGTAAAACAAATGTTCTTTGTAAATAGATACAATTTTTTTTATTTACCCACGCGATTAAGTAGTTGCCGCAGTTACAATTCCCAACAGTTTCCAATTTCATTTCTGTATGATCGAAAAAAATTTTAATTTTTTTTTTGTTTTTAGAGTATGGTACTACTGCATGTTAGCAGAGTATTTTTGAATTTTTTATTTAATGTCTCTGTCTTTATATGACCGACAGTTCACTTCAATAAATTTCCAATATTGCCAAAATGCATTCCTAAGCACAGAAAAAATAATTTTAGTAAACATAATTAAATAACATAATTGAATTAATTATGAGTAGAGAAAGTACTGAATATTATTTTTGTGCAATTGGACACAATATTTAATTGCATAATTACATTTGTGCAATTTATAGAGCGATGCCAACTAAATTATTACTTACAAAAGTTACTCATACGCCCTGTATGCTGGTAACGAAATGAGTTAACAATTTTAAAATGTATACTATAAGAGAGACAAACATATAAGAAACCATAAATATTTACAATATTTGTTTAGGGACCTTGTACACTTTTTCGTCAGTTTTTGAGATATTACCATGAAATTTAAAAAATATCTATGTTTTGATATTATATTGATCATTTGTTGAAACCTGTCAAGTCGGAAAACTATGTCACATACATATGTATTCCCATACAATCTAATATTTAGAATTTGTATACTTCTCTATTTAAGACTCGCTGGCTTGAAACCGGTTTTAGATCGCTAGTCTCTCAGGCAAAGCTCTTCATAATGATACGTAGAATGTTTCGCGCATACACGATTTTAGAGAAAAATATCGACCCGCTTTAATGTTTAGTAACCTCCGTATTCTCTGGCGGTTGAATTGCAAATTATTTGATGGAAATGTATGATGCGGTATGTTTTAGTTAGGTGAAAAGTTCTGTAATGCAAATCGTAACGTATTTTTTGACGTGGCTAATACCACTGACATGATTTTCAACGGTGCTTTGGTTGTTGTTGGCACTGTTGAAATTTTATGTGAATAACAAAAAATTAGATGCACAACTTTTCAGTAAAGCTATGTGAATAGAGTATAAATTTTATTTTATACATGTTCTTGTTGCTATTTTTTCGACTTTTTTGCAAAAACTATTCGTTATTTAGATTGAGCGGAAGGATTTTGACTTGGTTGACTAGCTGCCAAATTTGCTTTTCCTCACGACCAATTGAATATATTTGGTTGAATAGTGCTGATTAAATTGTAGAATACTAGTTTGTTGGGAATTTTCGGTAGTATCGTAGATGTTAAAAATGTTGCACGAAAGTTAGAGTTCTTTGATAGAATGTTTATAATTATTTTATTCTGTAATCTCTTCTTCTTCTTCTTAATTGGCGTCTTGGTCCTTCCAACGGAGTGGAGGTCTTCCTCTTCCTCTGCCTCCCCCGGCGGGTACTGCGTCGAATACTTTCAGAGCTGGAGTGTTTTCATCCATCCGGACAACATGACCTAGCCAGCGTAGCCGCTGTCTTTTAATTCGCTGAACTATGTCAA